>NC_052500.1:40410809-40710809 GCF_016617805.1 Bactrocera tryoni | reverse complement strand
CAGCCTCGTGAAAATAAAGGCTGACATCACCGCCGTCCAAGAAATGCGATGGACGGGACAAAGACTGAGATGAGTAGGTCCTTGTGGCATTTACTACAGTGGCCATATAAAGGAGCGCAAGTTTGGTGTATGATTCGTGGTGGGAGAGAGACTCAGTCGCCGAGTACTATCATTAACTCCGGTGAATGAACGTCTAGCAGCAATCCGCATCAAACCCAGGTTCTTCAACATATCGCTGATTTGCGCCCACGCCCCGATGGAAGAGAAGGAAGATGTTACCAAATTGCTTTCTATGAGCGTTTGGAGCGCGCCAATGAGAGCTGCCCACGCACGTTAACAAACACAGCCGAACGATTTTCTACTCGGCTCACACTCCTGCTCTCCTGGAGTGCCGTGTCGCAGCAGAGAGACAACAGACTGCCTACCTCACAACCTTACGATCGACCACAACACGTCCGGGATGGGATAGATACCGAGAATTGAAAAGGGAAGTGAGACGCATTTGTAAAAGAAAAAGAAAGAGGCCGAAATGCGTGAGTATGAAGAGCTTGATAAGCTGGCCGACAGGGGTAATGCTCGAAAATTCTATGAAAAAATGCGGCGGCTTACAGAAGGTTTCAAGAGCAGAGCATACTTAAATGATGCAGGGAACACTTCTGCAGCCTGCTGAATGTCACTGAATGCATAACGCCGGGAGAAATCGAAGCCGATTCCCCAATAAATGACGATGGAGCAGACTTTCCATTACCCGACCATAAACAAGTTCAAATAGAAATTATCTGTCTGGAGAACAACAAAGCGGCGGGGGCCGATGGATTACCAGCCGAGCTATTTAAACACGACGGCAAAGAACTGATAAGGAGCATGCATCAGCTTCTTTGCAAAATATGGTCGGACGAAAGCATGCCCAACTATTGGAATTTAAGTGTGCTATGCCCAATCCACAAAAAGGGAGACCCCACAATCTGCGCCAAATACCGTGGGATAAACCTCCTCAACATCGCGTATAAGGTTCTATCGAGCGTATTGTGTGAAAGATTAAAGCTTACCGTCAACAAACTGATTGGACCTTATCAGTGTGGCTTTAGACCTTGAAAATCAACAACCGACCAGATATTCACCATGCGCCAAGTCTTGGAAAAGACCCGTGAAAGGAGAATCGACACAAACCACCTCTTCGTCGATTTCAAAGCTGCTTTCGACAGCACCAAAAGGAGCTGCATTTATGCCGCGATGTCTGTATTTGGTATCCCCGCAAAACTAATACGGCTGTGTAAACTGACGTTGAGCAACACCAAAAGCTCCGTCAGGATCGGGAAGAACCTCTCCGAGCCGTTCGATACCAAACGAGGTTTCAGACAAGGCACTCACTATCGAGCGACTTCTTCAATCTGCTGCTGGAGAAAATAGTTCGAGCTGCAGAAGTTAATCGAGCAGGTACAATCTTTTATAAGAAAAGCTGCTGGCGTATGCCGATGATATTGATATCAAAGGCCTCAACACCCGCGCCGTTAGTTCTGCTTTCTCCAGGCTGGACAAGGAGCAAAGCAAATGGGTCTGGCAGTGAACGAGGGCAAGACGAAATATCTCCTGTCATCAAACAAACAGTCGCGATTTGGGTCTCACGTCAGCGTTGACAGTCATTTGAAGTTGTAGATAATTTCGTCTATCTTGGAACCAGCGTAAACACCACCAACAATGTCAGCCTGGAAATCCAACGCAGGATGACTCTTGCCAACAGGTGATACTTCGGATTGAGTAGGCAATTGAAAAGTAAAGTCCTGTCTTGACGAACAAAAACCAAACTCTATAAGTCACTCATTATTCCCGTCCTGCTATATGGTGCAGAGGCTTGGACGATGACCGCGACCGATGAATCGACGTTACGAGTTTTCGAGAGAAAGGTCCTGCGAAAGATTTATGGTCCTTTGCGCATTGGCCACGGCGAATATCGCATTCGATGGAACTATGAGCTGTGCGACATATACGACGACATTGACATAGTTCAGCGAATTAAAATACAGCGGCTAGGTCATGTTGTCCGAATGAACGAAAACACTCCAGCTCTGAAAGTATTCGACGCTGTACCCGCCGGGGGAAGCAGAGGAAGAGGACGACCTCCACTTCGACACAACGACTGGTGCGCTGTTGTTAACTCGGCTATAATCGCGTAAGCGGTGTCTACGCCAATTGAAAAGAAGAAATTCATGTAGTAAGGTTTTGGATTTTTTTTGTTTCGTTTTAAGATATAAATTCTTGTCATGTACATGTGTATTTTGCTGGTACAGTTACACACTTTTTAGCTTATGCAATATTGTTTTGTAAACCTTCCTTATTTCTCTTCACTATTTATCTTTCTTTGGTGTACAGTCAGGTCGGTTTTATTTTAGTTTTTCAAATTAACACTACTTTTCGCATATGTGTACAGACAGACAGAGAAAACTATGTTCAAGTTTTCCGTATAATGTTATTTTAACTTCCAGTTATTATTATTATTTATTTTATTCTTTATTAATTTCCACTTTTAAACATTGTGAGCGTACAAAAACATCAATGAAGACTATTTTCCTTAGTTTTTTTAATTTTACTTATTTATTTTTTCTTGTTCTGTCCACTTACAATTGTTTTAACTGCACGATTTTGCGTCTTTGATTGTTTGTATCACCTATTTTTTTGTTCTGTTCATTCTTAAGTTTTTAATTTTTTTATTAAATTTATTTTATTTTATTTTTTTTCACTGTTTCAATTTAACTTTTACATTATTTCTTTTTATACTTCTGCAACCAGTTGCTACAGAGTATTATAGTTTTGTTCAGTTGCCAAGTTTCCTTAGTACAAAAAACAATTCAAGTTCGTAGATGAGCGTATTGGAAAGTGGCTGTGTAATCGAACCACTGCCACAAACACAAATCGCTATTAACCGAAAACATATAAAGTGCCATAACTAAGCACTTAATTAATATTAAGCTGTAATTTGGTGCTAAAAAAAGTGGGCTTGGCCTCGCCTTCTAACAAGTTTAATAAACATATATCTTAAACCACTTAAGCTTCTTCTTTTTCCTTTTCTTTACTGGCGTTTAAACCGCTTAGCCTGTTATACATAGCGAAGTTAAAAACAGCGCGGCAGTCATTTCTTCTTTTCGCAAGGTGGCTCCAATTGGAGATTCCAAGCAAAGCCAGCAGACCCTTCCAGATCTTGACGGAGATTTTGGTATAGCTCAACGTCAGTGTATACAGCCGTATTTGTTATGCGGGGATACCAAATTCAGATATTGCGGCATAGAGCCAGCTCCTTTTCGTCCTCTCAAAAGCAGCTTTGAAATCGACGAAGGGGTGATGTGTTTCGATTCTCTTTTCACCGATCTTTTCCAAGATTTAGCGCATGGGTTATATCTGGTTAGTTATTGATTTGTCAAGCCTAAAGCCACACTGATAAGATCCAATCAGTTTGATGACGGTGGGCTTTAATCTTTCAAACAATACGACCGATAGAACCTTATATGCGATGTTGAGTAGGCTTATCCCATGGTATTTGGGCATGCTGCCGTCCGACCATATTCTACAAATAAGCTGACGCATGCTCCTTATCAGTTCTTCACCGCCGTGTTAGAATAGCTCGGCCGGTAATCCATCGGCCCCCGGCGCTTTGTTGTTCTTCAGACAGGTAATTGCATTTCGAACTTCTTCATGATCGGGCAATGCAACGTCTACTCCATTGTCATCGGTAGGAAAATCGAGTTAGCGTTCTCTTAGCGTTATATTTTCACTGCCATTCAGCAGGTTAGAGAAGTGTTCCGTCCACAATTTTATTATGATTTGGGCGTCAGTTAATAGATCACATTTGGGGGTTCTAGAAGAGTATGCTCCGGTCTTGAAACCTACTGTTTGTCGCCTCATCCTTTCTTATAATTTTCGAGCATTACCCTTGTAGGACTGCTTGTCGATCTCTTCATACTCACGCATTTCGGCCTCTCTCCTTTTCTATCTGCAAATGCGTCTCACTTTCCTCTGCGGGATGAGATAGATATCGAGAGTATCTATTTCATCCCGCACGTGCTTTGGTCGATTGTAACTTTGCGAGGTAGGTAATCTGTTTTCTCTCCGCTACAACACAGTATTCCTCATCGTACCAGCTTTTATTTTGAATTTTTCGAGTATCAGTGGTTTCGGTTGCAGCGCTCAACCCTGTGGCGTTCAATTGGGTGTTCTTTGGCTTTCCAGAGGATACTTGATCTAGGACCGGAAATCGTGAGTTGTTTGAGCTGGTATGAATTTTGCGTGCCACCACGCACTTTTTGATGAAATCCCATATCTCGGGACCCGGCCAACCAATTTCGACGAAATTGAGTACGTGGCATTCCTCTTACATTCTTATGACACAGTGTGACACAAAATGGACGAAATCGGACAACAACCTCGCCTACTTCCCATATATTACAATTTTAAATTCCACTTGATTTGATCAGTTTCCTATACATAAATCAGGAAGCAATTATTATAACAGGAAAAAACTTTGCACGAATAATGTCACAAGAGTGTGCCAGCAAAGTATAATATTTCCTTTGCTTTAATTCTTGCAATTTACCAGAGTATAAATGAACTTACCCGAACTTAGCTGTCCTTTACTTGATTTCACTGTTTTTATTAAATTCTTTATGTTTTGACTTGTTTTTTATTAAATTTTATTTTGATTCGTTCCACTGTTTCGATTTAACTCTTTTAATATTTTTAGAAATTTCTTTTCTTCAAAAATAAAGTAAATCTTTATTTTAGATCTGCCTAATTGAAACTAACTTTCGTCGTTACAATGCATAGCTTATAACGTAATACAATCCAATGGGGGTAAGTATGTGCAGTTATAATTCAACAATCTCCTAAATTCATGGTATTAGAGTACTGTAATACATTTACTGTGAGCGTCAAAAATAAGTAAACAGCAGTTTTATCAATATTAAAGTGTTTATAACAACGCAGTGTTTAATGCAACAATAAAAAGTTGTATTACAGAATTCAAGGCTTATATTATAAGAGTTTAACTTAGTATAAATAATAAACAAAAACTAAACACAGCTAAAAATAATTCACATAAACTAAAAATTTTCTCATTTTTTCGCGTCAAAAAAAAGTAAACAGAGTTCTGTAAAGGTAAAATCTATGTACGTAAACTAAATTAATATTTATTCTAGTATTTTGTTTACTTTCCTTTGCACTTCTGGACATCACTTACTCTTCTGGGCATGTATTCTGCAAATTTTTTTTGTAAATTCTGGGGAGATTTTGCTCCATTCTTCAATCAAAGCCTTATTTAGGTCGTCCTTGCTTGAAATGTCCTTCTGCCTGATTTTTCGGTCAAGGTGCTTCTACAGATGCTTGATATTATTAATGTCTGGGGTCTGAGGAGGGTTATCCAAAGTTTTGGTGTTTGATATAACAGCCACTCACTAACAAATTTGGACTTGTGTTTAGGATCGTTGTCCTGTTGAAAGATCCAGTTTCCTGATAGGCCTAATTTTTCAATGCTTTGAGCAACATTTTTTTTTTAAATGTTGAAATAATCCAATGTGTTAATCGTGGGCTCAATAAAAACCAAATTCGCAACATCAGATGCTGCCATACAGCCCCAGACCATAAGCGATCCTCCACCGTGCTCTACGGTGTGGGTAACACACTTATCAGTAAAGGCTTTATTTTTGGATCTCCAAATTTTGGGAGACTTTTTCGATTCAAATATTTCGAATTTGCTTTCGTCTGCATAAAAAATGTTTTCCCAGAAATTTTTAGCCTGATTTGTATACTTTTTTGAAAATTCCAAGTTCATCTGTTATTCGTCTTTGATGTATAGGCCATTCGGCGTGGTGCTCGTCCATGCAAACCGCTTTTGTGCAAAGTTATCCTGATTGTACTGGCACTTACTGGTTTACCCGATGTCTCCGCTATATCTTTTGATATTTGAGCAGCGTTTGAAGCTAGATTTGTTTTTACTTCCCGTACTATTTATCGCGCTTCAGTGTCAGTAAGGCGCTTTGGTCGTATCGGCCGTGACAAATTTTCAACAGTCTGAAATGTACCATGTTTATCAATAATTTTTTTTATTGTGCAATAGTGTCTTCCAACTATTTCTCCAATTTCGCGCAAAGATTTATCTTTTTTATGCAAGTCTGATATGAGTTTTCAACCGTTTCAGTGGTCGTTCGCTTACCCATTACAAATATTGATATTTTAGCAACTTAACCTCAAAAAAAAAAAACATAATGATATAAAAAATATGTTTTACTGCACTTAATCTCTTGCATAATAACTGTTTCCAAAGGATATTTGGCGCTTCCCCGAAATAAGTATTAAAAACAAGCAACGGTTGTTGCTACTGTTTACTTTTTTTGACGCGAAAAAATGAGAGTATTTTTAGTTTATGTGAATTATTTTTGGCTGTGTTTAATTTTTGTTTATTATTTATACTAAGTTAAACTCTTATAATATAAGCCTTGAATTCTGTAATACAACTTTTTATTGTTGCATTAAACACTGCGTTGTTATAAACACTTTAATATTGATAGAACTGCTGTTTACTTATTTTTGACGCTCACAGTATAATAGATGATGTTTTTGGTAATATAAAAATAGTAAGTATTTTACATAATATTAAAACAAAAATACAGTTTATTATTTTTTCAAATATTATTTAATTAATTTTTCTAATGTATTTCTTTAAATTCTCCGTCAACATTTGTGACCCTGAGTAAAGCAACGCTCTTGCAGGCAGGTATTCTCCACAGCTTGATCTCACAAGAATAACTGCTGTTGCCACGATAACCCGATCAGGCACACTTATTGTATCCATTGAATGTATGGTTGTTGTTGGTTGTGAATGAGGTTCAGCAGCAAAAGAAACAGGATATTGGTGCAGTAATATATGGTGGGACCGATTACACACGCTTTGCATTTGGATACCGTATGTCCTTTACACAAACAATTTATGTATAAAGGCACCGACTTGACAAACTCAAATCTCTTTTACACAGAGAAAGTTTTGAAAGTGAGACAGGCTGTTAAATAGTGGTCTTTTTATTTACACTACTGATACGTTGACTGCTTTGTGCTTGGAGCAACTAAAACGAAACTCGTTCCATTCATTTGAGGCTGCTTCACGTGATTTGCGCTGGCTGCGGCTATGGGTCTCGTCCACGAACATAATGCAACTTCAGCTGATACGTGCTGGTACCGTCTATTTAAAGTAGCTTCACAATCCTTTCACAATGGTAGCTTTTTGTAATCCAGCTGTTCTTCCCACTTTGATCGGGTAGCAGAGTCAACTTTTGTCATCAGTTTTGGCTTACTATGTGTATAATTATAACATTTGTAATTTCTTTCTCATCGCCATAGCAATGAGTCACACACAGCCGACATTTCATCAATCTTCGCGCAATGAAGGGCCAGATGGCTTAAGGATAGTTGGTAGTTCAAAAAGTTTTGAAATTGTATTGAAAATTATCAAACATTTATTATCTTAAACTTTTTTGAGACTTGCCAACGCCTTCGGATAATTGTCATACAACATTTGAAACGCCTTTACTGTGTCTAGAGCTTCTGCAGATAGACAATTAAAAATGTGTTAATTATTGATTTTTTTTCAACAATTATGTGATCGAAATCTCCTCGGGCCATGTCGCCTTCATCAATATCTTCAATATTAGATTGGCATTTCATCAATTTTTCACTGTGTGAGTTTAAGGGGTCAGCAGGGTAATCTGGTCTGTTTTTTGACATTTTTTTTAATAGAAATTTTTAATCTACAATAGAACTTTTTTCACATATCATGAGGTATATCGTGGAATGTATAAACGATTTTTTTCGGAAATTTTTGATGACATCTGTCGGAGAAATGGCTGGATGAATGAGATGCGTTTTTCACTGGCGGACACGATTTCTCATGTTTGGATCATCTGAAACACAGTCGCTACTAGAATCATGAAAAAATGTTGATAAATAAAAAAAGTAATTAATGTTTTTTTTTTAATTTTCCCCATGTGTTTTTTCATAGATTTTGTCATAACATTGTCAATAAATTATAAAAAAATATAGGGACGATAGCCAGGCGTTTTGTGAACATTTAAAAAAATTAGGCAAATCGGTTGAGTACTTCGACCGGAATCATGTCCGCCGGTTTAAAAAAGTGTGTGTTTGAGAAAAACGCGTTCCCAGCGCTCCGATTGTCTAGCGGTATTATTATTTTTTCGAAACCTTCCAATAGTAAAGTAGGTTTCTACATTAATTCTAAAGATATAAGGGAACAGAAAATACAAAAAACAAAAATTTTAAAAAGATTATCCTACTGACCCCTTAATATTTCGAAACATTCCAATTCGATTGCGTCTAAAGACATAGCGTTTTCAAGGAGGTTCGTTTTTATGCGCAACATGCTACTCTTCGCCACCGCCCTTTGAAGCTTTAATGACTTTAAGGCGATCGACTTCTTACTTGGAGAGAGGTTTGCGATAGTTGGCTTTGGCTTGCTCATTTTTGAATTAAAATTCGCGGAAAAACGATACAGGTTGGCAACATAAATGAATCTGAAATATTAAGAATCGATTAATGAAAACTAAAGAAATATCTATTCCCAATTATACGAAAAACCGACCGAACGATATGAAAAATGAGCAATATCACCGTTGAAAGTTTTTGAAAACGAGAAAATTTGCCAAAGTAACGGCCGAATTGTAAAACTTTATTGATTTCAAATTCTTGGTCTCAAATACATGAAAATGTCGCACCTTAATGTATACAAATTATTATAGTAATTAAGAATGCTACCGCAAATCTCATAATCCCTTTTCCACTTGATATGCATATTTATGTATACATATGTATATATGTACATATTTCAATAGTAAATGGTATAATAGTTATATGCAATAAATATACATATATGAAAAATTGTGAAAAGAGAGAGCCAAAAACTGAAAATGTGCACGAAGCGTCAGCAGCAGTGGATGTACCGTCGATGTCAATTTTGAAAAAGTGGACGTGGTCCCGCCTTCTAATAAGAATAATCTATATATCTCCTAAACCACTTAAGCTACAACAACCAAATTTGCTCAGGACAAATACTATAAAAACTTCTACCTATAGTGTGGAAATGGACGAAATTGGACGAAAAGCCCGTTCACTCCGCATACGTACTGTTCAAAACTGCTAAAAGCGCTATAAATCAATAATTAAATGCGTCAGAGACGTAAAAATTTGCCGCCGGGATGGTAAAAGAAATCTGTATGGGAACTGGTGTGAAAATTGGACGATGAACGTGGAACCATCCACTTTCTGGTGAAATATCATGTCTATATCCCGACTGAGCGAATTTCATAAAACTTGGTACGTGGCATTCTTTTCATATTCCTTTGAAACATTGCGAAATTGAGCGAAATCGAAAAATATCCATGCCTACTTCCCATATAGCACAACTTCAAATTCCACTTGATTCTTTAGGTTTTCAGTACACAAATCAAGAAGTAATTAATATAACGGGATTAAACTTTGCACGAATAATGGCTCTAGTGTTGCCACCTTATGACGTAAAAAAGTGGGGGATGTAGTGCAGGTCGCCTCCACGCTGGTGCATCCTGGGTAAAGCAAAATGGCCTGCGTCCTTCACGGCCTTATAACTCCCTAGACGACTTTTTGGCATCGAACTGGCTTTTAGAGTAGGAATACTTATTTGGATCTGTTAGAACCCTGGGCTGGTGGTGGCTTCATTCTGGCACCTGAGTGTGATGCGGTGACACCCATCAGAAATGGCTGTCGGGCTAATGTCGAAACTTCCTCCGTCCCGTTAAAACTCTGACAGGCCTCAGAGTACGTTCCCCCCTCCCTCCCCCTCGTCGTCAAGTTGACTTGGTAGGTATAAGTTGAGAGGACTCCTTCTTTACGATGGTCAGCTCTGAACGTACGGCCTCAAAAGGGCGTACGTCACGTCAACCCTCGCCTTGGCCTCATCACGGAGATAAACTTGGGACCATAAAGGCGACTACCTTTCGGGGGGACGGATAGCGGCTCTGAGTGTGGACCCTTGTAGCATGGACACTTTTAAAACAAGTACTGACGAGAAGATGACGAGGGGAGGTGAAGGGGCGTCGAAATCGACCCAGATCTGTTCCAGGCGGGGTGCTGCTCCTGTTGCGACGAAGCCGTCGCCAAGTAGTTGCAGCAACAGTACTAAGACCCCAGTAGGAGTCTCCGCTTCAGGCGGCAAGACCCGACGGAAAAGAAGGTAGTGAAGGGTGGAGCCTTCATACACGGCGGAATTGCCAGCACTAGCAGAGGAACTTCTGCTAGATTTATGAAAGGATTCACAGCGGCCATTAGCAAAGGTGCTTTAGCTAAGAAGCTGAGGTCGGACCGTCGATTAGCGGCAAAAATCGGGAAACGCTACGGTGGTCAGCATGCTGGTCAGGTATCTGAGCAGCATGCTAACACACTTTAGTGGGCCAAGAAGGTGATTAGTGAGGGCGAGACCGATAGGTCACGACTCGAAACAAAAAGACCTGAACTAGCGGTTAAACGGCAAAAGTCGCACGAGGGAGAAACCTCCCGCAAACAGGGGCTGCGCCAACCTTCAGCGAAATCGCTAAAGGCACTGGTGCAAGAGTACATGGTGTGCTCGACCGCAGCAGGGAGGACGGCGCTACCTCCCATCGAGAGTGGAAGAAGGTAGCGGCGGCTATCTTTTCAGTCTTCCTCAAGGTGGTTAAGGAAAACCCTGTGCCATCCCCGAAATGTGTTAGTGCCGTTTGGCACCATGGGCTGCAGAAGCTGACTGGATGCGCCGATGAAAGATCGGCCATCTTGTATAAGAAGGCAGTATCTCTGGTGGGGGAGGCCTGGAAGGGAGCCAGATTGGAGGCCGAGTGCAACAAGGATCATCCTCTTCGCCCTAGGGCTCACGCTGGCTGCCAGCCAAACCGTCCACTGCGAAAGAGATCGCGGAAATCCTCAGGTACTGCAACCACATACTTCCCGCGCATGACTGGAGGGTTATAAGGCTGGAGAGAACCGATGAACCGTATCGGCAGGCGCTGATATTGCTTAACGTGGAGTCCATCGGTCCTCTCAGAAAAACCAAGGGAGTCATGAGTTATGGGTTCGAGATGGTAGTACTTAAGGGACTCCCGACGGATGCCAGGGCTGATGGCACTCACGCTGTAGATGCGGAGGACTCCCATGGATAATGACCCAAACCTCTCGGACTTGGCGATTTCTGGAGGCGGTTCGTCAACTCCATTTTCAGCCTTGAACAATTGTTTGAGGAGGTGAGGATTGATCACGACCTGAGCGCTGAACTAGCGCTCCTAGAGGAGAGTTTGAAGGATGCAATTCTTATAAATTAACCTCCATCACGCAAAGGCGGCTTCCGCCAATCTACTGCTTCGTCTGGAGCAAGACGAAGCCGATGTTGTCCTGATCCAAGAACTTGACTGCGAACTAAGAGCCATGAGCTGCTGGCGGCGCAGGATGCAGGTAGAAATAGAGCCTGTATGCTGGTCTGAAACGAACTAACGGTATTTCTTTTACCCCAATTTCAATTAGTTACAGCAAAACTGGAGTGCGACACCGAGAATGTCTGGCTCATCTCCGCGTATATGCCTCACGATGATGAGGTGGTGCCGCCTACCGCATTGCTAAGGAGGACCTTGGCTTAAGCGTCCCGGAATGGTGCCGGTGTCATCATCGGTTCGGACGCCAACTAGCGACATTCGATCTCGGGGAGCTCGAATACCAACACTAGAGGTGAGTCGCTTTTTGATTTTATTGTTAGCGAAAATCTTCGCTTCTGCAATAGGGGAAATTCTCCAACTTTTGTGACCGCAGTTAGGGAGGAGGTTCTCGACCTCACCCTAGCCTCACACGGGATTGCACCGCTGATATCAAACTGGAGGGTTCTCGATGACCACTCCTTTTCTGATCATAGGTACATCGGGTTTAGTCTAGCCGGAGAAGGTCCGCCTAGAAAATCTTTCAGAAATCCCAGGAAGACGGACTGCGAAAGGTTACCGCAGAAGGCTTCAGCAAACACTCCCACGCGCACGGGGGGTGGATGCGGCCGCCACCGCCGATGTGGTGGATGGGTAGGTCTAAGTTTTCAGCTCAGCGTGCAACCCTGCACTGGAGAGCTCCTGTCCATTGAAAACACCGAAGGGCAGAAGGAAACCTCAATGGTGGACTTTGGAACTCTCCGAAATTAGGGCGTCCTGCAGACGCCTTTTCAACAAGGCCCGTAGGAAAGGGTTATCTGATGATTGGGTCCTGTATAAAACAAGACTTTCGATGTACAAGTCCGAACTAAGAAGGGCTAAGAGGATCTCGTGGAAGAGCTTCTGCGAAAAAGTGGAGGGTTGCCACGAGTCCTCTAGATTCAGGCGCATCCTCGCAAACAACCCTGTGTCTCTGGGGTATCCCAAAGATGTAAATGGGAAGCGGGCGCTGAGCAGTAAAGGGACACTTCAGATGCTCCTTGATGCTCACTTCCCTAGTGACACGTCCTCTGCGGAGGTATCTCTCGGAGCGTTGCATGCTGACTACACGGCCCGATCTATGCGAGCTGCATTAGATTAGGCTACATCCCGGGGGCCTGGAAACGAGTCAGAGTTACGTTCATCCCGAAGGCTGGCAGGGGCTCCCACGTCGCGGCCAAAGATTTCAGGCCCATCAGCCTCTCCTCCTTTTTACTAAAAACATTGGAGAGACTGCTGGACTAGTATCTGAGAAGGCGCATTCCGAGAGACTATCTATCAGGAACGCAACATTCGTATCGTAAAGAAAGGTCAGTGGACACTGCCCTGCACACCATCGTGTCGTGGCTTGAGGAAGCAATTGAGGCCAAGAACTTCGCTCTTGAGACCTTCCTTGATATTGAGGGTGCTTTCAACAACGTCCTGCCAAAGGCAGTCATAACTGCTCTAGACGGTCTTGGGGTTGAATCGAAACTCAAGCACCTCACTTTCAGGCTTCTGTCCGACAAAGTGGTCGAAACAGAATGGGGCAGCGCGAGCGCGAGGCGGAGTGTGAGCAGGGGAACCCCTCAGGGGGGAGTTCTTTCTCCTCTTCTATGGATGCTTGTCGTTAAGGCCTTCTCAAAATGCTAGAGGATCTTGACTGTCAGGTAATTGCCTATGCAGACGATGTAGCACTTATGGTGAAAGGAAAGTTTCTAAGCACCGTGTGTGAGTTTACGCAGGGATATCTCAGCGTTGTACCAAAATGGGCGATCGGAAGGGGACTCATCATCAATCCAAATAATACAGAAATGGTTTTATTTAGTAAAAAATACAAGATCCCTGTGGCACCGCTGCTGCAAATGGGAGGTATTTGCCTGCAACCGCCGGATACAGTAAAGTATTTAGGGCTCATTCCTTTCATGGAAGCCTAATATCGAGGAGAGAGCCAAAAGGGCATCGATTGCCCTATACTGCTGTAGAGAGCTATTGCCAAGAGTTGGGGCCTCTCGCCGAAGGTGGTACTCTGGCTCTATGACACCATAGTCAAGCCCATAATATAGAACATTATGTCTTTATGGAGTCTTTATGTGGTGGAGGGCTTTACAGAAGACCACACTTGCAAAGAAACTTGAGAGCGTTCAACGAGCTGCGCTCATCAGAATGTGCGGTGCATTAAGGTCCACCCCAACCATTGCACTTAATGCAATTCTGAACATAACGCCGGTGGTTATTGCCGGAAGGTGTATGGTCGCAAAGGTAGATATTAGGCTCAGTGAATCTGGGTTCCTAAAGGAGCGTACATATATCTGAACACTCCTCGCAAGCTTTGTCTGCATACCGGATCATCTAGATCATGGAGTCGCCATGTCAACCTCCGGTGGCTCCTTCTCTATTGGCATACATGCTGTAAGACTGGTAAGACCGATCTCTAAGTCCGAACGCGGTAGTTCGATTTTTCAATGGCTTCACAAAGAACAACATCTATTAGTCTACGTGCGATCTTTGATCAGCCATCTAACCTAACCGAACCTATGACGTAAAATTGTTCAAGTCCAACAAAAACTGTTCAAACCTCTAGGTACCTAATATTTGAACCACAGTACCTATAGTTGACTTTTGCTTGGAAATATCAGGCAAAGTCTAAGATATATAATTGAAATTTAGCGAAAATCCTTCTCTTATAATAATATGTCTCTATGTCCAAAATGGGTTAAATCGAACCAATACTTTTCTTAGCCTTCATATTTCCGAACTTCCGGGTGACTCTGTACCGCATATGTATATCGGCCGATATATGAGTTATCTTAATGAAAATAAAATCGCGTGTTTTATTCATAACAGTGCACTCGTATCTTTGTGCTTAAAATAGATGAATTAGAGGGAAAACTTGGCATAGCCCCTACATAACTAATATCAGGATTATCGAACATCCGACTGACTTTACTGATTGCGTTTACACCTGAAAGTATTTCCCTGACCTTGATTTTTTCAAATTGCAAGAGTATAAAATGTTCGGTTGCACCCGAAATTAGCCCTTCTTTACTTGTTTTTATTTAATTTGTTGTACCGAACGGCACTTTGAGATAGCGGCACTTTCTTTTATAAAACTACACAGAACAGCCCCTGAAAGGTATTTTTTAATATAATATAATAATTTCTTTTGTATAACTACACAGAACCGCACTTCATGAAAAATATGTGTATTTCCAGACCTTTAGTGAGATTTTAAGCTTCATTTCACAAATCAAATTCGGAAAAGATGACAAAAAATTACAGCTGTTCAAAAATGAGTGAAAGTAATTATTTAATTCGCTATATTTTGTAATTTTTGTATAAAAAACGGAGAATGCCACGCCAATGAAATTAGTGAAGTTTATGGAGCCAATTTTTGCAAAAGGTTGATGCACAGTTTAATCCTTAGATCACGCCAGTAAGTTCCTGCTCGGGTGCCATGAAGAATTCTCAAGCTTTTTGAGAAAAAACACATTTACTGGGATGCGTGACTTACTTAAATCGTACAAATTGCCTGTGCCTAAGCGAATTTAAAAAATGCCGGTTAAGAAAACGTCCGTTCGCGATTATGGTTTCTGTACAGATAAATTCTTTATTACACGAATTTCATGATTTAGCCTAAAACTTAACCTAACGGCTTAAACAAGTGATAAGAATTTATCTAAAAAAGGGGTAGGTGTATGTAGTTATAATTCCACAATTATATTAGATTATTTTTTTAAAAATGGTAAGAATTTAACTTAATTAAAAAAAAACATTTTATAATTTATTCAAATATTATTTAAATGATTTTACTAATTTATTTCTTTTAATATATTTGATCATAGAATTATAAAGTCGCTTGATGCAACTACAACTTCAAATTAAACTTGATTCTTCCACTCTCCAGCATACAAATGAAGAAGTAATTTATATAACGAGACATAACTTTGCACGAATAATGCGTTCAGTGTACACCAAATCGAAATAAATGTGACACAACGGGGAAAATATTCACCTTTAATAATCTGCAAAAAAAAATTTTTTCATTCATACCATTCCCAAGATATTGATTTTTTATACCCTGAACAGGGTACATTAAGTTTGTCACGAAGTTTGTAACACCCAGAAGGAATCGTCGGAGACCCTATAAAGTGTATATATAAATGATCAGTATGTCGAGCTTAGTCGATTTAGCCATGTCCGTCTGTATGTCTGTCCGTCTGTCCGTCTGTCTGTATATATACGAACTAGTCTCTCAGTTTTTAAGATATCGTTTTGAAATTTTGCAAACGTCATTTTCTCTTCAAGAAGCTGCTCATTTGTCGGAACGGCCGATATCGGACCACTATAACATATAGCTGCCATACAAACTGAACGATCGGAACCAAGTTCTTGTATGGACAACTTTCACATTTGACAAGATATATTCACTAAATTTGGTATATGTTATTTTCTAAGGCAACAATGTAATCTCCGAAGAAATTGTTCAGATCGGTTAACTATAGCATATAGCTTCCATACAAACTGAACACATAGTTACTAACAGAAATGCACCTGTGAAGGGTATTTAGCTTCGGTGCAACCGAAGTTAACGTTTTTTCTTGTTTTTTTAAACGTATGGCACTATATGTTTTTCTTGCGGCACAGAAGTCGGGAGCTTACGAGCTTTGCCAATATTAGAGTTATCTCAATGAATATTACAGAACAAGTTTTGCTCATAACAATATACATACATATCTTTGTGCTCTATGGGCAAAAACTTGACTTAGACAACATATATTTTTAGCAGGATTTTCAAACATCCGTCTAACGTTCCTCCATATGAATGGTGATTGATTGAGCTACCTTAGTGAAACCTGGGGAAAATTATTTAAGAATGTGGCATGATAATAGTGAATAGATTAAATCGGGTCGATACTACTCCAAGTCACTGTAGGAGTTATATAGAGTAGGGTGCTTCAAAAAAAAGTTTGAATTTTTTTTTCAACTCTTACCCCCTCAAATGTTAGTGATTGACAAACAAAAAATCCTCCCTCAAGCCAGGCGCTGTAGCTTAACTCTAAGGCAGTGGTGCGCACGCCTCAATACTACTACATTTTACGTTTGCGCTGCACAAACAGCTGCAGTAGCAGAATTATCAGTCAAACACGCGTGTTTGGATTTTTATTGCGTTGAGCGCCACTGCTCTATGGGGTCGCTATTTTTTGTTTTTAGGTTCCCATACAATTAACATAGGAATTTTCGTTTTTTAATTCAAACTAAAATTTCACCAACTAATTTTCGTTTCTAAAAAAATAACCATCACATATTCAGAAAGTTCACTTTTCAAACTTTAAAAATTTCTGCGACAAATAGGTAAGGCTGCACCCAGGCTACTACCGTGGTCACAGCTGGTGGATAGTGGACGGCCTATACTAACTAGGTTAGTTGCAGTTATAATTTTTACACAAAATGAAGTTTTGCTTTTTTGGAACCCACTTCTGACATTTGAAGCTTAATCCACTTCGGACAGAAAATATTTTTGATACTATGCTTCTACCGAGAGCGATATCTGTATCCTTTCCAACTGAACGTTGATATGAACCTTCAGCCAAAAACCTAATGCCGGTATTCTGTTAGTCAGCAGTCTCATTTTGGTATTCTGGCAGATACAGTATACTACTATACAGTATACTACTATACAGTATACTACTATACAGTATACTACTATACTGAGTCACTAAATTACGATTGTGACAATTAGAGATATGAGACAATCGTGACAAGCAGAATACCGGCATAAGACTTGCCGCCAATTTTATTAAATAGGTATGGAAGTTTCTCTAATTAAAGTTCTAATTTCGAAATTTTCTAAAAATGCATGCTTAGCCCTCTCAATTCTACAAGTTTTAGTAAAACTTACGTGGAATCCGGTGCAGATATGGGATTAGAATGGTATCTCAAATGCCGTCTTTAATTCTACCTTTACAATATCGTTCACGTTTGATCAACACATATGCGGCGATAAAAACTAATGTTTTTTTTTAATAAAAACAGTTTAATTTCAAATTATTTAAAATTTTGAACAAAAGAATTCTCTTTTTTTTGTTTTCTCAAACTGTCACAAAGAAATCATCTGTTTCGAATTTAAATTCGAATCAAATTAAATCGAACGAATTGCAGAACTCCTAAAACAAAATCTTACGAATTGCTTTTTCGGATCCAAATTCAAATCGCGCCGCTTTTAAAACATGCCTGAAAATTTACATAAAAACACATAAATCTCTAAGCTTTATTATTACATCTATGTACATATCATTCGAAAGATCTGAGTTTTTTCTTGCTTAACCCATTCATAAATTTGGTTGATAGTGCGCAAAGATATCGAAAGTTTGGGGGTTTTTATAAAATACTAAAATTGGACTCTCGTTCTACTCGACAAGACCTACAAAAGACCGAAAAGGAGAGATGAATTATTTCAGTACCATAATTTAATATGAATGACAATATTTTAGATGAAACAAAACGCATTTTATTTACTTTATATAAAACTCACGAAATAAATAGCATTAAAATTAAATAATAGTTATACTTATATATACATATACATATATATATATACATACATACATCATTATCATTAAATACAGACAATTAATCACATTTTCACTTTTAACTATAGTGAAAAACAAGTAAGGAAGGGCTAAGTTCGGGTGTCACCGAACATTTTATACTCTCGCATGGTAAAGTGATAATCGAGATTTCATAATACGTCATTTACATATTTTTCAAATACCGTATTTTTGTAAAGTTTTATTCCGCTATCATCATTGGTTCCTAATGTTTATACTCGTATTATACAGAGAAGGCATCAGATGGAATTCAAAATAGCTTTATATTGGAAGAAGGCGTGGTTGTGAACCGATTTCACCCATATTTCGTACATGTCATCAGGGTGTTAAGAAAAATATTATATACCGAATTTCATTGAAATCGGTCTAGTAGTTACCGAGATATGGTTTTTGGTCCATAAGTGGGCGGCGCCACGCCCATTTTCAATTTTTAAAAAAGGCCTGGGTGCAGCTTCCTTCTGCCATTTCTTCTGTAAAATTTAGTGTTTCTGACGTTTTTTGTTAGTCGGTTAACGCACTTTTAGTGATTTTCAACATAGCCTTTGTATGGGAGGTGGGCGTGGTTATTATCCGATTTCTTCCAGTTTTGAAATGTATATGGAAATGCCTGAAGAATACGACTCTGTAGAGTTTGGTTGACATAGCTATAGTAGTTTCTGAGATATGTAAAAAAAACTTAGTAGGGGGCGGGGCCACGCCCACTTTTCCAAAAAAATTACTTCCAAATAGAAGCATATTTTGCTAATGCGATCCTTTGTGCCAAATTTCACTTTAATATCTTTATTTATGGGTTAGTTATGACACTTTATAGGTTTTCGGGTTTCGCCATTTTGTGGGCGTGGCAGTTGGCCGATTTTGCCCATCTTCGAACTTAACCTTCTTATGGAGCCAAGGAATACGTGTACCAAGTTTCATCATGATATCTCAATTTTTACTCAAGTTACAGCTTGCACGGACGGACGGACGGACGGACGGACAGACGGACGGACAGACGGACGGACGGACAGACAGACATCCGGATTTCGACTCTACTCGTCGCCCTGATCACTTTGGTATATATAACCCTATATCTGACTCTTTTAGTTTTAGGACTTACAAACAACCGTTATGTGAACAAAACTATAATACTCTCGTTAGCAACATTGTTGCGAGAGTATAATAAAACGTGTATAGTTTTTAATGGAGTACGGAATCATTGAATCGTTTTTCTCATGCACCTTATGTTCTTTTAATTTCATGTTATTTGCATAATACCGCTCTATAGCGGTGTTTCTGCGGCGGCTATTTGGTGGAAGTGGTGCTTTTGATGAGGATGCTAATGATGCTGGAGATGAGGTCGGAAGAGGAAGGTGGTAATGTAGAAATACAAACAGATTGTGGTGACGGGTGTGGGATGATGATGGAGGTTCCTGTAGAGGAGAAGATGATAAAAGAAAGGGTTGGAGCTCTGTAGGCGACATTATAGGAAATGGCTTGCTTTTGATTAAGCCAACTATGAGCGTGTGCGTGCTGTCAGCTTGTACACTGTTACAAACTGCTTAATCCATTTCTTCTATATTTGGAGCAATGCATGGATACGCACCCGTTATGTTGGCATTTTCTTTAGCGGTTTTATACGCCGCTCTCAATATGCATATTTTGTTCTACAACGCTATCACGGTCGTTGATGAGTTCTAATGAAAGCATATACCTAATAAATTCTCTAGCAAGAAAAAAATAATAAAATTTTAAATTCAAACTAAAGGAGAAATCTTGCGCTAGCATATCTTCCAAATTGTACTTTTCGTGCTAAATAAAATTTTAATAAACCCTTTGTGTTTACCGTCTTCTTTGATTTGTTTCGGTACAAGAAATTTGTTTCCGCGCACAAAATGTAATGGAATGTATTTTGTTGAAAAATTTCACTCATCGTAAAAACGCTTAGCATACTTTATGTACTTCAGAAAGGCAAGCGTATAAGTAATACTAATGACTATTTTATTGTGACATTTGGGTCGGTCACTATAAAAATTAAAGAATGCATATGAATACTCAATTGCAACTTAAGGCAAGTTAACCAAGTTACCCGAGAAACAGCCTGATATTGATATATCTTTGTAGTTCGAAACTACCTAAGCAAATTTTAGAAGGATGGAGTCATGTGTAGAAGTTCAAGCAAGTGAGGAAAGTTCTCTGATCGCCATTCACTTGGGAGTGGCCAGAAACGATTCTTTTAAACATGGCTCAAGCAGCTCACGACTTCCGGTCTTTGACCAAGTATCCTCTGGGTAGCCTAAGAACATCCGTTCGAAGGCGAGCTAATGAGAGAAGGCGAAATATTCCCTACATAGGGTTGTGCGCTGGGCTTGGGACCCGCCACGTAAAAAATTCTTCCAATGAAAAAGTTTAAACAGCCTCGGATGAGAGACGCCCCTTTTGATGACGACCATGGCAACCTGGAATGTCCGGACCCTTAATTGGGAAGGTGCCGCTTCCCAGCTGGTTGATGTCCTCGCAAAAATGAAGGCTGACATCACCGCCGTCCAAGAAATGCGATGGACGGGACAAGGACAGAGAGGAGTAGGTCCTCGTGACATTTACCACAGTGGCCATATAAAGGAGCGCAAGTTTGGTGTTGGATTCGTGGTGGGAGAGAGACTCCGTCGCCGAGTACTATCATTCACCCCGGTAAATGAACGTCTATCGCCGATTTGCGCCCACGCCCCGACGGAAGAGAAGGACGATGTGACCAAAGATGCCTTCTATGAGCGCTTGGAGCGCGCTTATGAGAGCTGCCCCCCACGATGTCAAAATCGTGCTTGGCGACTTTAACGCCAGGGTGGGCAAAGAAGGCATATTTGGCACTACGGTCGGTAAATTCAGCCTCCACGACGAAACATCCCCAAATGGGTGTAGGCTGATCGACTTCGCCGGAGCCCGAAATATGGTTATCTGTGTACTAGATTCCAGCACAAGAAGATACATCAAGCTACCGGGCTGTCTCCGGATCGAAAAGCCACCAACCAGATCGATCATGTTGTGATAGACGGAAGACACGCCTCCACTGTTCTAGACGTGTGCACGCTCCGAGGTCCCAACATCGACTCGGACCACTATCTTGTTGCAGCCAAGATTCGCACCCGCCTCTGTGCAGCAAAAAACGCACGCCACCAAACACAAGGAAGGTTCGACGTCGAGAAGCTGCTATCACAACAGACAGCCGAACGATTTTCTGCTCGGCTTGCACTCCTGCTCTCTGAGAGGACGGCATTTCAAACTCCTTACGTACAGCTGCAACCGAAACCATTGCTTTTCGGAAAATTCACAAGAACATCTGGTACGACGAGGAGTGCCGTGTCGCAGCGGAGAGAAAACAGTCTGCCTACCTCGCAACGTTACGATCGACCACTACACGTGCGGGATGGGATAGATACCGAGAGTTGAAGAGGGAAGCGAGACGCATTTGCAGACAGAAGAAAAAGAGGCCGAAATGCGTGAGTACGAAGAGCTTGGCCAACAGGGGTAATGCTCGAAAATTCTACGAAAAAATGCGGCGGCTTACAGAAGGTTTCAAGACCGGAGCATACTCTTGTAGAACCGTCAAAGGTGATCTAGTCACCGATGCCCAGAGCATACTTAAAATATAGAAGGAACACTTCTCCAGTCTGCTGAATGGCAGTGAACGTACAACACCAGGAGAAGGCGAACCCGATTCCCCAAGCGATGACTATGGAGTAGACGTTGCATTCCCCGACCATGAAGAAGTTCGAAGAGCAATTACCCGCCTGAAGAACAACAATATCATCGGCCTCAACACCCGCGCCGTTAGTTCTGCTTTCTTCAGACTGGATAAGGAAGCAATGTAAATGGGTCTGGCAGTGAACGAGGGCAGGACGAAATATCTCATGTCATCAAACAAACAGTCGTCGCTCTCGCGACTTGGCTCTCAAGTCACTGTTGACAGTCATTACAATGAAGTCGTAGATAATTTCGTCTATTTAGGAACCAGTATTAACACCACCAACAATGTCAGCCTGCAAATCCTACGCAGGATTGCTCTTGCCAACAGGTGCTACTTCGGACTGAGTAGGCAATCGAAAAGTAAAATCCTCTCTTGACGAACAAAAACCAAACTTTATAAGTCACTCATAATTCCCGTCCTGCTAAATGGTGCAGAGTCTTGGACGATGACAACAACGGATGAGTCGACGTTGTGAGTTTTCGAGAGAAAAGTTCTGCGAAAGATTTAAAGTCCTTTGCGCATTGGCCACGGCAAATATCGCATTTGATGGAACTATTAGCTGTACGAGATATACGACGACATTGACATAGTTCAAAGAATTAAAAGACAGCGGCTACGTTGGCTTGGTCATGTTGTCCGAATGGACGAAAACATTCCAGCTCTGAAAGTATTCGACGCTGTACCCGCCGGGGGAAGCAGAGGAAGATGAGGACCTCCACTCCGTTGGAAGGACCAAGTGGAGAGTGACCTGGCTTCGCTTGGAATATCCAATTGGCGCCACGTAGCGAAAAGAACAAACGACTGGCGCGCTGTTGTTAACTCGGCTATAATCGCGTTAGCGGTGTCTACGCCAATAAAGAAGAAGAGAAGGAAACTTTGAAAAATGTAAGACAAATGTTTGGTAAATAATTATATTTTTGGCAAAAAATAGTATTAAGAGAACCCTGTTTTAATCAGCTTAAATGCAAAGCAGCTGATTATTTTCTGTTTATATCTTCTGAATGGAAAGGCAAGTGCAATTGTTTAAAATTTTAATTACGTGCAAAGGAGGCGACAAATCCCGATGAACAGAATTTTGCAAAAAACATTGCAAATCTTTACGGGCACGAAAAGTAGCATTTGAAACATGTCTTGCTGTCTATTTCATTCTTCCTCATTTTCGAAGGTTTTTGAAGCGGCCACGGGATCAAAAGCACAGAGTAAGTAGCTACTTGCGCAGAGTACCGATTAATAGGAGTTATTTTTGCAGTCCATAAAGGCAACGAAAAAGCAATAGATATTGCTGGGGAATTTGGAAAGATAACACACTTACCGAATATTATTGGTGCTATAAATGATACGTATATAGTACATATACGTATATCTGCATCATATCAAATTTTATATTATAGATAATGTAATCCGAAAAGGGGTTATTTAGATTATATTAACAGGAAAGGCTATATACTACTAACTTTTACATATACATATATGACAATAATATCTAATACCCAACGATTATCCTCCTCCTGCCCAACCGAAGCGAGGAGCGCAATCCACAAACGAGCGAAATTAGACGCGTCATAAAAAGCAAGAGAGCCAAAATTAAGAATTAGGTTACAGTGAGTTTATTACTTTTAAATATTACTTGACAAGACTAGGTAAAATAATTTGTTTACTTTACCATTAATACCTGTTATTGAATCTGTTAGATCAAATGTGCTGGAAAAAGATTTGAAATCGTGACATATACGGCGGAAAGGTTCATTTAATTCCAAATTTGTTTTAGAAAATTTTAAAAGAAAAGATAAAAACTGCCTGATTAAGCAAACGGGGGCGTTAAAATTAATATCAGACAACAGAAAGGGAGACCATTGATAAGTTTTACAAGAAATATTATACCAATCATTTCCCTACGACTAGCAACAGTAGATTTATAAGTTTTAATGGACTAGTTTATGGGGAGAGATTTAATATGCAACCTCAATGAAAGACAAGAAGTAAAAATTGTTCTTGAACGGGCTCTAACTTTTCCGAATGGAGTTGATAATTAGGGTTCCATATCACAGAGGCATACTCTAATATAGACCTCACCAAAGATGTAAAAGGAATTTTTGTAATAAGCGGAAATCTAAATTCTTTAGACCAACTTTTAACAAAATTACGAGCGAGTTAAGGAACGTATTTCTTATGATAAAAACAGAATGTATCAACACAACATTAAAGAAAATGCATCAAAACAACCTTGAGTTGAAACAATAGAAATAGATTATCACTACAACAAACAATCCTAAACAAACAAACATTAAAATCACCTTGGGTTTGAATACTACAACAACCTTATTTTAGAACAAAGGATATGTACATATCTAAGCAAAAGATATATGTATAAACAAACTTAAACAAATCATATAATATACATCTGTATCCAAACAATCTATCAATTAGTAATAAGTAAACATACCAGTTAGTATTAATAGAAGTAAGAACCATGTAATAAGTTAGTCTTAAGAATAACAATAAAGAGTACACATTTCGGTGCAACTCAAATATAGTATATGTTCTTTTCACTCATTTTTACTTCATGTAAAAATTAACTAGCATCTTTAGGTTTAAAAACCGTGGAAGATATATGAAGATTAAAATTTGGGCTCCACAGTTACTCCCAGATCAACAAAACTGCAAACTTGCTCCATGCTAAAGTTTTGTATCACATATGATGTAGGGTCTACAGATCTACGGGAAAAACACATCCTTTTATATTTGTTAAGGTTCAATGACATATAATTTCTAACACACCAAGAAACTAAGTTGTTTAAGTATCTTTCACTATTTAAAGTCTATAATAAAATAAAAATTATATAAAAAAAAAATTTATAAAATTTTATATTTAAAAAGTCAATAAAGAAAAAACGGCTTGATATTTTTCAAAGGTCTAACATTTATTTAAACGGTTGTTTTATGAAATTTATTTGTGGAAAACAATTTTGGACAAATGACCACCACGGCTGAGTTTACAGTAGCTTATCCGATCCACCCAATTTTGGAGTACTTTTTCGATGGTTTCAGGCCTTATGGCAGCTACAGCAGCTTGAATTTCGTACTTTAGATCTTGAATTGTTTCTGGATGGTTGGCGTAACATTTATCTTTAACAGCTTCTCACAGAAAATAGTTCAACGGAGTTAACTCGCAGCTTCTGGGAGGCCAATTCACATCACCTCTTTTGCTGATTACGCGATTTTTGAAGATAGGGCGTAAAAGATTGAGTGTAGCGTTTGCTGTATGGATGATTTTTCGGTAAAATTTACCATCCTCGGTCAAACTTTCAATATTTTCCAGTTTTCTTTTAGTGAATAGTGACCCATTTCGTAAATTTTAGACTTTTTACTGAATATCTGTCACTTTCCGAATGGTATTTGACGTTTCCAAAGTCGAAATATAGATAATTCAAATTTAAAACTTTAGGTGGCCTACCCTTTAGTTTTACATTGTCAGCATGTACAAATAAAACTCTTGAATACTTAATAGCAGATGATATATCATTAATAAATAACAAGAACAGAATTAGAATATTACATTAGTAATATAAACACCTATCCACTTGCAGGTTCGGAGACGTATGTGATAAATGACCAGGAAGTGCACACGTCGCAGCGGTTTTCAAACAATCAGGACTGTATAAACATTCTTCAAAGCTGATACCAAATGACTGAGGGTGCGGATGGCTTTGGGATGGTTGGCAGCTCAAAAAGTTTAGATATTGTATAGAAAAATATCAAACATTTGTTATCATAAACTTTTTTGAGACTTGCCAACGCTTTCGGGTAATTTTCATCAGACATCTGAAACGCTTAAACTGTTCCCAAAGCATCTCCAGATAGACAATCAACCAAGTGGTTAAATTTTTCAAATCTGGGATATTTGGATCACTATAAACCAAGCTCTTAAAAAAACTCATAAAATTTTTAAATTCTGAATATTCTCTTTTAAATTTCGGCAAATTCATTTTAGGCAGCCTTAAGCTGTAAGAAGCTACAAAAAATGTTTCGGCAAGGGAAGTTTTATTTTTCGCTAAAATTGACTTTATTATGGACTTCGTTTCAACGATTATATCCTCCAAATCTCCTCGGGCCATGTCGTCTTCATCAATTTCTTTAGTTTCATTTGACATTTCATTAGTTTATCACTATGTGAATTTTATATGTCGAGACGACATTCCAATTCGAATGGATCTAAAGACATGTTCTTTTCGAGAAGGCGTTTTAATGCGCATAATACTACTTTTCGCAACCGTTCTTTGATGTCTTAACGTCTTACTTGGAGACAGGTTTGCGAGAGTTGGCTTCGGCTTGCACATTTTTTCTTATTTAAGGAAGTATTCTGGTCTAGGAATTTAAAAAAAATCGAATTTTTTTTTTATATTTTCACGTTTAACTATTCAAGATTATGTGTACAAGAGAATTTTTCAAAATTCAAATAATTTTCGGAGATATAGGCATTTTTCTGACCCGGAATCCAAACTGGTTCGGCGGGAACTAATCGAACAAAAGACTTTACGCGAAACTTTAAACGCGTTTTTCTCAAAACTGGCTTTTTCGGAACGATACCCACGATTTCTCAGGTTCTACTTGACCGACTTACTTGAAATTTTTATAGAGTCTTCTTTATGGGCTTCTCTATGGTTGGAACTAGCCCCATCCTCAAATTTTTAATTTTATTATTTTTAAAAATTTCGAAATAGTCAGAAAAAGTGATCCAAAAAAACTTTTCTTTTCAGGCAGTCGCCATTTTGTGAAAAAAATTGTTTCCTACTTTTCCGTAGTCCCGGCCTTTGCGACACTATTCGAGATTAATAATCTTTGTTTTGTGGTTTCAGATAACTAGGAGGGTTGAAATCAAGGGTATGGTCACGTGGAAATTTTTAGAGACCCCCCACTTCGTCAGCTCATAATTTTTGAAATTTTTTATTTTTTTTAGTTTTTAATTTTTTTCTGTACTCTTCTAAACTTAACAAATAACTGAAAAAATGAAGAGTAAAAATATTAATTGCCTTTTTTTACGACACTTTAAAAATTACCTTAAATTCATGCTTCTAGACCAGAATGCCCCCTTAAATTAAATTTGCTAGACAAGGACGATAAATGTTGGCAACAGTTATATTAGTAATCGATTACGAAAACGAAAAAAAATATCGATTCCCAATTATACGAAAACCAAAGGTATGAAAAATGAGTAATAGCAAATTTGAACTAATTTAAACTAAAAATGCTTGTATGATAATCGATAAAATTGCGAACAACCGACCGATAATTGAATTGAATAAAGAGAATCGAAAAATTGGAAACGAAAACGGATTATTTTAATTTTAAATATTTTAAGTTTTTAGTTTCTGTAATAAAATGTATTTAACTATTTATCTAAATTTACCGCAATCCCAAAATACCTTATTGCTTCACTTCAAATTTATACATTTGGATATACACATACATGGGGTTCAAATATATTAAATAACCAAATATATATATATATATATATATATATATTAGGGTGTGCCATTTTGAGGCAACCTTTTTTTGCAACTGAAAAACAGGCTCAAAACTTTCGAAATGTGTAAAAAAAAGTCACTCAAAAGATGAGCTCTTAATATTAATATTAAGAGGTGCCTCTTTCAAATTTTCTGTTTTCCATATAAAATACATGGAAAAAAATCATTTGTTTTGTGGTGGTTATTGTGCGGAGGTTATTATATGTGCACGCGATGGCTGCCAGTGGGGATGGTAAACTCGATTCCGATTCTACTCGAGTTTCCTCGTAAAATAATCGATTTTACAAATGTCAAGAATCGATTCTTAATCGACTTCGACTCCTCCTACATACAGTTTTCTATTTTTTCTTATTAACAGATATAAAAATTTATATCTCGCTCCCAACCACTAGAAAAAATATTTTGTTTTGTAGGAAATTGAATGCCCTAAAAAAGGGTTTACTATGATTTTTTCGTAAACCCAAACGTTTAAAAGATATTAACAGTTAAAGTTTGATTATTTTTGGAAAAATTTTTTATTTCTTATGAATTTTATAACTCAATGAAAAAAAATTATTATGAATGAAAAAAAATTATAATGCAAAAAAAATGCTTTTAATCACCCTAATGTATAATATATGTATATATTGTTATATATGTATGACAATATAGTGAAAAAAGGGAGAGCAATAACTGAAGGGGTTCACTATGCTGTTTATTTGAAGTTTCTTTCGTTTGCACCACTTTCAATAATCCGCAATCGTTACCTGTTGTAAATGCGTAGGCGGTTTGCCTGGTTTGCCTGCGTTCACTTCCCTTTGGCAAATGATGCAGTTGCAGCTCATTCCCACGAAGCGGTCAGCGGCAGCGATAATGTTGGCGTAGATGCAGCGACAATGTTGGGGAGATGCTGCAGCAGTGGAGATGATAATTAATTATTCTGCTGTAAAATTAATTAGATTAGTAGTTCCTGAGATCTGGTTTTTGGTCCATAAGTGGGCGACGCCACGCCCATTTTCAATTTTTAAAAAAAGCCTGGGTGCAGCTTCCTTCTGCCATTTCTTCCGTAACATTAGTAGTCTCCGAGATTACAAAAAACATTACAAAAAACTTAGTAGGGGGCGGGGCCACACCCACTTTTCCAAAAAAAATAAGTTCAAATATGCCCCTCCCTAATGCGATCCTTTGTGCCAAATTTCACTTTAATATCTTTATTTACGGCTTAGTTATGACACTTTATAAGTTTTCGGTTTACGCCATTTTGTGGGCGTGGCAGTGGTGCCGCTTCATACAAGCCGCGGCAAAAAATAGAAGGAATCGAGGTAGAGCTTTGAAATTTGGCACACATTTCTCAATTTGCCAAATTAGATGAAAAAAAAAATTTTGTTAAAATCCGCCCACAACCACGCCCACCTCCCATATAACACAAAAATCAAAACTCATCATACAGTAACAAAATTTTCTACAGTGTAATATTTTGTAAATATAAGCTCGTCCAGAAAAAATAAAGCAAATCCGCCCACAATTACACCCATCTCCCATATAATATAATCACAAAAGTTGCAATATTTTCGCTGTTATCACAGCTAGACTGTTAAAAATTGTCAAACGGATTTGAATCAATAAATATTATTATTTCTCTAAAAATGAAACAAGTCCGCCCACAACTACGCCCACATCCCATATAACATAACCAATAAATATTCAAAAATGATCGTATATTATTAATTATTTATTCAACAAGTAATTTTTTAACATCATCGTCCAATTCTAAAGTTTTATTTTTGGGATTTGTTCTGAAACCATTAATAAAAGGATCCGATGAAGCTAAAAGCAAGTGCATTACATCTTGATTTGTAGAAATTCTGTCGCATTTTCTAGAATGATTGAGCCTATATTTCTTTATTGCGAGCTTCTTGAGCCTCCTCTGATAGCATGCCCGATGGTAAAATAGAGGATGAATCAATTTTACTTCCATGCATTAAAACTGTATGTACCGTCATTGGCATATAGTAAAATTCATAAACGCTGACATATAACCTCGCAGTTTTCATGCAATAAATTTCAAATTTTTGAGGATCTATTGCTGTTTGACTATTGATTGTATTTAATATTATTCTAAATCTATGTATCAGGTTTTCGTCAACGCCAACAATATCGGCAGTTTTATAAGGATTCTCAAAAAATCTTCGTGAGGTATTGCCACCATTTGTCGTACCCAGTCCCTGCTTCACTACATCAACATTTATTCCCAAGGATGACTTCAAGTCTGCTTGAATACGTGCTTTTTCATCTGTCTTCAGTTTTTTGGTACGATCGTCAGTTCTCCATTTGCGAAAATGTTTGTTGTAAGCAATATGGATTAGTTCAAATAACATAATGCATCTAAACTAGTATTTTGTTGTTGTTGTATAACGAGAAACAACTCCAAAAAATAACAACAAAGCAACAAACCGAACAATAAAAAAAAAACAAACAAAACAACGAATCAAGCAAACAAACAACGCAGTTGTAGTAGATTAAAATGCTAATTACTCATGAATTGGCAGCTAATTGCAGCTGATTTTTTTTCTATCGATTAAAGAGATTTTAAAGCTTATTTTGTGTAAGTGGCTAACCTGCGCGCTCCTGCGCACAATAGTTATATGCGGTTGAAGTTGTGAAATATATGATTTTTTTGGACCATGAAAAAACATCGTATTAAAAAAAATCTTGAAAAAGAAAGTTCACATTTGATGATGTAAATCACATCTATAATATTGGTTTTAATAAATAAAAACTTTACAACTGATATTTTATGGTTAACTTTTGAGTTTTAACCTTTGCAATATTCATCACGTTTTTCTGAGTAACTTTGCGTTGATACCTTGTTGGACTTTGAAGCTCTTCCAACAAAAAACCATTGAATATATCAAGCCCAAGTATTCGGATAATGTTATTTGATTAGTTCTTAGCTTAAATTGAAAAGATGGTACAAATTTGGAATGATAAAAAAAATCCTTTTTTTCCGCTCTGGCACCACTGTGCGACGCTGCTAAGGCCCGTGGATCGCCGTGGTTGGGGTCTAGGCTGACGACGTCGAATTGACATTCCAACCCGCTGATGCACTCGCATTATGGGTTGATGTCTTGTTGCGTGGCTGGGAGGTATAGCTGGCCTATGATCGTCGCGCATCGCGCTGCGATGTAGATTTGGCGTCTGCGATAGGCAGTTCACACAGTGCCCATGTGCCTGGGCAACTTCCTGCCGTTGTAACGGTCGCATCCCTTTGAATATCCCACAATGATGCAAGCGATGTGGGCGTCGACATAGGGGGCATCTTATGCGATGCCCGTCCAGGACCCGTGATGAGCGGTTGCCTGTTGCAGGTGCGGTTGCCGGTGCTGTATCCTGTGCTGTTGCCGGTGTTGTTGCTGGTCCTGTTACCGGTGGTGTTGCCGGTGCTGTTGCAACGGCAGCTCGGGGCGCTGGGGTAAGCCCGGTGCGTTGCACGCTGGTAGCCGACCGAACGGTTGGCGTGGCTAATACTTGGGTATCGACGTCCATGGTAATCTATGTATAAAGGAGATCGTTAATTATAAATCTGTCATACAATTAGATATGGGCAATCGTGCCACGATATGTGGCAGGAATGGGTCGTCATATTGATCGACCATTTTTTGTTAGTTTTCTTTCTTATTTTTTTACGATTTTTTATTCGTTGGCTGTTTTTTATTCTTTTTTTTACGGTTTGTTATTGGCGTATTTATCGTTTTATCGTTTTATTGTTAAATTGAATGATTTTATTATATCGCGGTTTGGTTTTTTCGGTTTTCGGAGTCGCGATTATCGGAAGTTGGCAGGAAGCACAGCTTCACGAGCGGTCTGGTTAGCGTTCCGTTTTGCGTACGGAGATCAACAATTCGTATGTGACCGTCGGAGCCGTCATGTAGCTTTTTTATGCGGCCAAGCCGCCACTCGGTAGGGGGTAGACAATCATCGTGAATGAGGACACAGTCTCCAAGCTTAGGCGCCTGTTAAGGAGTCTTCCAGCGGTATCTTTTGTGGAAATCCTTTATATATTCGTCTTTCCATCGGCGGCTGAAATCATGATGGAGAATTTTAATTCGTTCCCATCGATTTAATAGAGATAGCGACTCCACGCCTGGCTCAGGAATGGCCAGGATGGGTGCTCCTTTTAGAAAATGCCCTGGAGTTAAAGCGGTGAAATCTGAGGGGTCTTGCGATAGTACTGTGAGTGGCCGTGAATTGAGAACGGCTTCAATTCCATTTAGTAACGTCGTGAACTTTTCCTAATTTAATTTATAATTTCCAGCTACCCGTTTGAAATGGGATTTAAAGCTCTTTACAGCTGATTCCCATAAACTGCCCATATGAGGAGCGCTTGCCAATTGATACCTTGACGAGCGTACTTTTGTACGATGTCGGGTGACACTTGTTTTAAAAAATCCACAAAATTCTTTTCTGTCTCGTTAAGCTCCAATAAAGGTTTAGCCGTTATCGCTCGTGATCTTTGATGGGTAGCCACGTCGAGCGACGAAGCGAGCAAATGCCGCGAGAAAAGCCTCCGTCGTCAGATTACTACACAGCTCAAGGTGTACTGCCTTTGTCGTGAAACATACAAAGACAGCCACATAGCCTTTCATGAGAGTGGGAGACCTTAACATGGACGCCTTTACCTGGAAAGGCCCAGCAAAATCAACACCTGTTGTGGTGAAAGGCAGAGCGAAGTTGCAGCGTTCCGGTGGAAGTGCTGCCATAATCTGCGTTCGCATCTTCTGTTTGTGCATGATGCAAATCTTGCACGTGATGATGCACTTCTTGATTTGCGGCTTAAGACGGGGGATGTAATACTCCTGGCGTACCATATGTTGCATGAGGCGATGTTCGGCGTGTAGCTGTGGATGTATGGAATAATGTGGCAAATGGTGACCTCTCTGGAATTATTATGGGGTGGCGTTAATTGTATGTTAGGCTCGAATTAGCAACGAAGCAGACCTTTCGTGTCCAGAAATGGGTTTAGAACTAAGAGTGAGCTCTGTTTGTCAATCGGCTTCAATTCTCTTAGTAGTGATATATCGCGGCTGAAGTAGCGCGCTTGTTTATACGCAATTAGTGCGACCTTTGCCTTTTGCAACTCTAGGTGCGTCACTTTGCTGCATGGGAATTTATGTGATCCTTTTACTTTGCTTTTGAGTTGCTCGATAAATTTGAACATATAAGCAACTACTCTGAGAGCTTTTGGAAACTATGAAAATCGTTCAAGGATGTCGGCATCATCCAATAATGTGTGAAAGGTGGCGATTTATCGACCTTCTGGTGCGATAATGTTGCGCATGGGGGATTGTGGCCAAGAATCAGGAGATTCTATCAAACATCCGGGGCCATTCCACCAGAAGGTGGTGGAGGCAAGGTGCAGTGGCTTGCACCTTCTTGAACCTAGATCGTCAGGATTGTCAGCACTGGCTACGTTACGCCAAGTGGCTGATCCCACTAGGTCAAGTATTTGAGACGTTCGGTTAGAAATATACGTCTTCTATGCATGTGGTGTCTTTTCCAACTAGGCTAGTACAATTTCGGAATCGGACCACATATATAGTTTGCATTTTGTCAATGCATTTGCACTATGGCGACTACTTTTGACAGTAGTAGTGCGCCACATAACTCAAGTCGAGGGAGACTTATAGTTTTCGAAGGTGCCACCTTTGCTTTTGCGACTAATAAGTGGCTTGTGGTCGTGGTGTCGCTTTGCGTGCGCACATAGATAGTAGCGCACTATGCCTTTTCAGAGGCGTCACACAAGCCATGTAATTCGACTTTGTGATCGGGGGAGTAATTTACCCATCGCGGAATTTGAATCTGAGAAATATCATTCAGATTCTTTGCGAACTGGGACCATTTTTCGGACCGTTCTCAAAATACGAGCGAAAATGCGGCGCACCACAGCGCAAGGTGAAAATCGGCTTGCAGCCACACTTCTTGACGTTCATTTCGCCGAGTGCTATCACTCACATTCATTCACCAACGCCAAATGACACGTTCGGATAGGTCTCCACACAAATATTTTTTCATCGATTTCTTTCACTCTTGTCAGTGATTTCGCCGAGTTCTATCGCTTACATTCATTTCCCTGCGAAATACGACACGTTCGGACTGGTCTCCACATAAATATTTTTTCATCGAGTTCCTTCACTCTTGTCGTTGATTTCGCCGAGCGCTATCATTTATATTCTCTCAACAGAGCACAGAACTTAAAATGTCTGTATCTAAATTTAAATTTAGACAGAAATGTCCTGTGTTTGGCATATATCCGTACAATCTCTCTGAGTCCCATTTACCTACTTACCAGGATGTTCTTTTGTGTTATCAGTTTGAAAGATTTTGTATAGGGCGACTCCGAGGCGACAACTATGAACCTAGGAGTAAAGAGGTTACAGAAATAGTTGCAAAAAAGGTTGAAAATACTTTCAAAAGGTCATCTATTCCGATAGTTTCACACACCAGATTTGTACAAATGCTCACCACATACCATAAGAAATTTCTGACTCTTAAACAAATAATTTTAAGGAACCCAATAGGTTTGAGCTCTAAAAGAGACGACTTTTTCCCTTCTGCCCGAAAATTATTTGACATCGCTGCTTGTAAATGCATTTATTTTTCTTCTTGCACTTGTCCAAAGGAAAGGAAAGTTCCTATCAATGAACACCCATTTCTCTTGGACCAGAGAACCAGAAGAATTGGTCTCATTGGAAGTGTTGATCTACCTGAAACAAAAAAGATTACAAAGAAAAATGAGCGTAAAGAAAAGCTTTCAAAACGTCATTCAACATCAACACTTACCAGAAAAGTATGAGCTAGAACATGTGACCATTCAGATCAGCCAGACTCTCATACAGACGACAACAATGTAGGTGCGTCGCACATGGATTCTTCCAAAAACGATGCTGATGATGAATTTTCTCTTCCATCCTCTAAAACCAAACAAAACACACTAGTATTAGAACACACTGCTTTAGCTGCCCAAAGATTTGGAGTAAGTGATAGAGCAGTGGCCTTGATTGTTTCATCTGCTTTTCTGGATGCCAAAAAATCAGGTTTGATAACAGGGGATCAGGCTAGCTTTGTCACTGACAAATGCAAGATTAGTCGGGCAAAAAAAAGTGTTGGAGTTAAGCTCCAAAACACCGAAAGTATTGACTATGTATATGGGCTGTATTTTGACGGCCGCAAAGACAATACACTTACACAAGTTAGTGAAGGTGAAAAGTACTACCGCGACACTGTCAAAGAGGAACATATTTCTCTTATAGCGGAACCTGGTTGTCATTACTTTGGCCACGTCACCTCTCCTTTCGTGTCAGCTGAGGATGAGACGCAAGCTATATGGCAACATTTACAAGACAATTCAGTTGATGTGGAACATCTAGAAGTTGTCGGTGCTGATGGCACCAACACGAACACAGGTTGGAAAGGTGGAATCATTCGGAAACTAGAAGAAAGAATAGGTAGGCCATTAGAGTGGGTTGTTTGTCTTCTACATTTCAACGAACTTCCATTTCGTGCTCTTTTCGAACACATAGATGGTGTCTCAAAGAGTCCAAATACATTCTCTGGCGACATAGGTAAACTGCTCCCTGACTGTGAGAAGTTGCCTGTTGTCAAATTTGAAAGTTTTCCATTCTGCCAATTACCTTCTGAGGGTATTAATCCGACCCAACTTAGCACAGACCAAGCTTATCTCTATCAAATATGAGAAGCTGTTATTTCCGGTCATTGTTCCTCAGATTTAGCGTCGGTGCATCCAGGTAACATGTGCAAATCTCGCTGGCTCACCTGTGCAAATGGAATTCTGAGATTATACATTTCTACTGACAAACCAACAAAGGAAATAAAGATTTTGGTCAAGTACATACATACTTACAGTTTACTCACCTTTGTGGTTCTCAATAAGATTCAATAGTTCAATCAAAGATGGCTCGCGCCATATCTATGCTGCAATTCTAAGGTCGAGATACTTACCTGCTAAACTGCGCAAGGTTGTCGATTCAACAGAATGCTTTCTTTGCTCTTCCAGAAAACATTCTGCTTAGTATGATGACTGACGAACGGATAGAAGTCAGAAAGTTGGCCCTTGACCGTCTTCTGGCAGCCAGAGAAGCAGAGTCTGACACTGTAAAAGGAAGAGTTAGATGTAATAAAGTGCCAAAGCTGAATTTCAAAGCTAATAATTATTACGATATGATTAACTGGAAGACTATTACCTTGACTGTTCCACCAGTTCTTTGTTCAGTTTCTAACGAAGAACTCATAAAAGGGCTGTCGGGAGATACTGCAGAGGTATGGAAATTTAGTGAATTCCCCTCTCACACCGTGGCAGTCGAGAGAACCATCAAACTGGTTACAGAGGCATCTTCTAAAGTTATTAGCCCCCAATCTCATGATCGTTTTATACGCTCTACACTGAAATCTAAGCAACAAGTGCCAAAGTTTAGTACAAAATCTGATTTTATCAATAAATTTGACACAGATTCAGACTAAAACAAGCCTGACATATGGTTGGTTGGTTGGGTTGGGCTTGGGAGGAACCCGAAGAGCAGCCACCTCCACGCGGTGGGTTCTGGGTGACCAATACAGGTTAGCTGAAAGCTGCAACAGTTTTCACCTTGCGCTGTGGCGCGCTGCCTTTTCGCTCGTATCTCGGGAATGGTTCGTCCTACGGCCATGATCACATACACCATTTCGGTAGCAAATGACGTGACAAATAAGTTTTGTTTCATACATTTTGCCATGAGATGCATATTTCAGGCGCTAGGTAGACAATTTCACGATTTTAGGCGAATTTCCAAAATTTCATGGCCTGGAGTTGCATTGGAATCAGGAAGACTAAGGCAACTTTTCCGCACTGTTAGAAATACCGAATCGAAAAAAGTCCGGAATCAACCCACCCTAGTGTGTATATACGAATGAGTTATGTGAGAGCATTATGCACGTACAATAAAAATAATAATAACATCTGAGAGAAAAGATAAATATTATTTGATCATTTAAAATATAAAACAAACATTTGTTTTCACATATTATATGGGATTGTGCAGGCCGCCTTAAACGCATAAAATGCATATGTACATTTGTATATATTTATTTTTGCGTATTATATTGGACTGCGCAGTCCAATTTCAAAGTACACACACATTGATATTTGCCACTTCTGATGATATAGCAATTCAGTTCTGATTTCCAATGCTATAAAAATAAATGTAGTAACTAGTTTCAAAATATTGTTAAAAAATCACATAAAATTCATTTACTTACCTTCTTGTTGTACGAGCCTCCTTTACGATGGTACGATCACGAATGACATGCGTCTTTCAATCGTTTTTTTTATTACCCGTTTTGGGTTTTCTATTGTTACTATTGACAATTGTGTTTTCTCCTTCGCACTCATTCAAATAAATCAAGAAATGAAAGAAACTTTTTTCATCGCATTTAGGTAAACAAAAAATAACCCGAAAATGTGCGTTGGTGTTAGTGTATAGAGAAAAAATGTGTAGTTGTATTGGAATATTTGTCACAAGCGGGTAGCCGTGGTTGGCAGGGATGTTAAATACTGATTTACGCATTTCTGCATTAACAATTTCCATGCCAATGTCGTTACTTTTTGCATTAAACCATTTTCTTTCATCTTCGTATATAAACTCAGGACCATTAAACCAAATTGAAGTTGTGAGTTCTAATGGTGTGCTTCCTCTGGAAACAATGTCTGCTGGATTGCTTTTCGTTGGCACATGTCTCCAACAAACATCCACAGTCAAATCCTGAATCTCCGATACTCTATTCCCAACAAAGGTTGAAAGTGTACTCGAGTGCATTTGAAGCCATTGAAGAACAATTTGCGAATCTGTCCGTTGAAATTGTAATTAGAAAGTGTAGATTTAATTTTTGCAAAAAATCGAGCAAGTAGTTGTGCACCGCAGAGTTCCAATTTTGGGAGTGCATGTCGTTTAGTTAGTGCCACTCGTGATTTTGACGTAAACAGGCGAACGCTATCATTATAAAAATTATCAACTATGCGTGTATATATTCCGCAGCCGTAAGCACGAATCGAAGAATCACAAAACCCATGTATTTGTAAAGACTTCATGTTAGCAGATAAACAATACCTTGGAATTCTAACAAAAGGTAAATGCGAGAGATCCATCCCATTATATTTTCGGCAACCCCAGCTCCTGAAGTGAAGCGGTAACGATTACTGGTGCTAGTAATCCTAGCGGGTCAAAGAGCGATGAGGCGATGGATAGTATTGTCCTGTTAGTGGTGGTTCCATTTATTGGCTGCTTTGGTAGAAATGAGAACATAAAATGATCTTTAATTTGATCCCATTTAAGGCCAAGAGCACTGGTGACAGAAGTATTAAGATTTAAATCCTTGTCAGTGTGTAAGACTCTGAAACATTGGTGGTGGGAATGCCATTTTGACAGCTCAAATCCACCTAATTTTAGCAACTACGTTACTTCATGTTTTATCCTTGATAGCTCCGCATGTGAGTAAGCTCCACATAGAAGATCGTCGACGTAGAATGATGACTTCACGTCATCTGACCCAACGACAAATTGCGACACACACTGATCCGCGAGGTAGTGTAGACTACGCACAGCAAGATAGGGTGCCGCTCCCATTCCGTAGGTGACAGTTTTGAGCTGAAATGTCTGAATATTCTTTTGAGGCGAACTCCTCCACAACATGTATTGGAACCTTCGATGTTCCTCATTGATTAGTATCCGCCTATACATTTTAACGATGTCTGCAGTAACAGCGAAGCGATGTAAACGAAAACGAAGCAAGGTGATTACAAGTTCGCTTTGAATTGTAGGTCCAACCACTTGAATGTCATTTATCGATTTTTTGCGTAGTTGTTCGACAATATGCATCAAATACAACTCCCAATTTCGTTGTAGGGATATTTGGTTTCAAAACGCAGTGATGAGGTATATAGTAGTGAGGTTCCTCCAATTTTGGATTGGGAAGTGCTTCCATGTAGCCTAGACTCTCATATTCATCCATGAAGGCTACGTATTCTTCCTTGAGCATAGGGGACTGTTGCAGTCGGCGTTCTAAATTAATCATTAAATATAAAAGAATTAATTCATTAAATCGTCGCAAAGCTGTATTATAAGATTCACCCAAGCAAGAAGGGTCATCTTTGAACGGTATGTTCACTATGATCCTGCCTTACGGACTTCTAGAAACGTTGTCACTATATAACCTTTCGCAGCTGTGCTGTTTAAGTGTCCACACATTCGGCTTTGTTGCAATTTCTTCAATTTGCCACAGTTTTTCCAATTTTAAATCTATGTTGTGTTTGCTACGTAGAAGCATCACTTTTTGTGAAAATTCTTCAGTTATGAAATTAACTTGTGAGCAAGAATCCAGCAAAGCTCGGCCAAGATGATAGTTTCCGAAAACGACGCGCACTAGAACCTCCGCTGTGGCGAGGACGATGTTGTCAAACGATGACGAATTGTTTATGTGTGTATGAACAGCGGATGTCGAAATAGAATTTGACGAATCTGGCGTATTGCTTCGATGTAACAAAGTATGGTGTTGACGACAACAAATCTTACACTAATGCGTTGATACGTAGTTCGATAACTGATATCCCCTTGATAAGCAGTTAATACAAAGACCCATCTTTTTTGCATGGTCAAAGCGTTGCGACACACTAAGTGATTTAAAACGGTCGCAGTTGTGTATTTTATGATTGTTGCTGGAACACACCGAACAACATGAGCCTGAACAAGAAAACTAATAGGCTTGACGTAAAGGATTTGCTTAATGCGTGTGGGTAGTGCTTGATGTACAAATCCAACGGTGTGAGCGTTATCAATTGAGTCGAGGTATTGGCAATGTCTCTCCAAAATGTGGGTGCAATTTTCCCAGCTCGGAAAAGTTTTAAAGTCCAGAGACTCCTTCCATTTGCGATTGGTTTCTTCAACTGCCTTCTGTAAAACTAAATATATAAGCATAGCTTGAGAAATTAGGCTTTCAGTTCCCAATGACAATAACGAGCCGTAAATTGCAGATGCCTTATCAATTAAACATCTCAACTGACCGCCATTAGGCTTAAAAATAGACGAAAGCTCAAATAAAGAGGAAATATTTTCTATATATATGAGAGTTGGGTTGTCATATCGAGTTTTGAGTCTCTCTAATGCATTCAAATAGTTTTCATTGGAAACTTGAAAAGCGTCAATAGTTTCTAATGTCGGTCCATTGAGACAGTTGCGTAGATTATTAAATTTCTCTATGTTAGATAAGCTACATACATATATTCTCGATCAATAATTTTTTAAAGGAAGTTATGAAGTTTTGATATTCAGAGTATGAGCCCTTGAATGTAGGAAGTTTGAGTTTAGGCAGCTTCGATCCTGCCTACATTACGCAAGTGGTGTCTGAGAGTGTGGTGTTGGAATTCTCGGTAACTTGAGACTGAATAATTACCTTTGTGGTTATATACAGCTCCTCAAGATCCATGCGACCGCAATCCTCAGGATCTATCCTTTCAATTTCCGTCTGTGTAGACAACACATTTTTGAAATAAGATTCCAGAATACCAAGTCGGCATTTGTATTCGGCTGCTGAAAGTATTTTAGCACCTGGCCGTAGATTGGCCTCGACAATGTTTTTTATGCGAGAAATATTATTCTTAATATTAGCCCGTTGTTGTTTGAGCTCATCCAAAGACATGTTTAAAATGTTGAACAATTTACGAAAAAATTCCAAAAATAAATTGTACGTTTGTTAGAAAACCATATAAAGTTTGCGATATAACAACGAATGAGTATAATATAAATAGTTTTATACTTGCGATTAGATTGCTTTGAATCCAGAGTTCCGTTCGAATGGTTCGTTGGGTATAAACAAATGTTGGGAGCTGCAGCGAAATGCGAGTAAGCGATAGCTATGGTGTGACCAAATAAGAGCGACGAAAGAATTGCAAATGCAGCGGCAGCGATGCAATGTGATGCGTGATCACATACAAGCGACGTATTAGCATATCAGGGATATTGATAGCTAAGCAGCGAGCAGTAGTAGCGACCGCGAATCAAGTATTTGCAGTGTAGTGCGAGAGCAGCAGAGACGACAGACGTTCGCAGTGGCAGCGAACAGCAACGATGGCAGAATTGGCAGAAGCGACGGCGTTCAATTCTGTGCAGTGCAGAGCAGCGGTGTGTAACTGATTTAGGTCTAACAGTAAGGTATTACTGTATTTTGTATGGATTACAACGACCTTTATTCAAGCCTCTGCAACTTATTTCGAAGAAATGTCCAACTAAGTTGTACAACGATGCGATCCTCCAGCGATAATGATGATGATGATTATTATGCGCGAGCCTTATGATGACCACCAAGAGCACGAATCACGATAGACTTATGTTAGGTAGTCGGGTACAAAATTCTTTACTAAATTAATTTACACTTTTTATTTAAATTAATCGAAACTTCTAAATAAATTTAAAACACTAGTCCCACGTTGGGCGCCAAAAAATGTAGGATCAGGAAGAGTTTTTCCCAACCGCGTTAGTTCAACGAAACAACAATGATTTAAATGAGAAATTGGGCTGTGTAATTAAATTGGAAGAGGATGTAGAAAAAAGAAAACCTGTCAGCCGGGATAATGGGAATATAATCGTTTTTTTTATAACATTTTCCATTATGGCCAGATCGAACAAAATAAGAATTTTTGGGCATTTTAAATTAAAACACTCAACATTTATTACGATTTCAAATTGCTATATATTGAACTTTTGATATACGGCGGAACTATTTAAATCCTTTTTTATGATTTTATGGTATATTAAAACAACTAACTTTTGATCTTTCAATACTTAATAAGGTAAATTAAGCCTGTTAGTTCTCAATTAATATATGTTTTAATCATTTGTAATTGAAAATTAATTCTATTTTGCATCAAATTACAAACATTTCAAGAAATATATTTCAATTTCACATTTTCTTTGATTTTCATTGTTTTAAAATTTTACTAGCGAACTTGAACGGCGGCAACGATGTCCTCCGTTCACTTATATTTTTGGTATAATTTCAATCTAGCCATTCCAGTCAATCCAATTGCAAAACGTCAAAACCTACCCAATCCAGTCAACTGCTAAAGTTCGGTAGGTGAGTGGTTCTCACATTTCCAGTGACAGGAGAGTTATGGATCTCCAACATCACGCAAGATTATAGCGCAAAACGAAATATGCCCTGCGAGAAATATTTTATGATTCTAAATGGCTTTGGTGCCATGCAATGCCTTTTATATTCCAAGTCTTTTAAAGATAATAGGGAATATATCCTTAAAAGACATTTTGTTAATTTGCATTATGCTATTAAATATTTATAAAATTTGCCTAATTTTAATTCTAATTTCTCACTAGGATACTTTTTTTTCGTGCTCACCGACACAGTGACAAATCCTCTCATGCCGACCACTGAACTAAACTTAAAATAACTTAATAACTAATAGGGTGTAACGTCAGGTGACCCAACAGGTTAAGTATAATAATTTTCAACTTTCGTTAAATATTGTAAAAGGTTAAGTTAAGGTAAGTATTAAGGTAAGTAATATTTTAGTATTACAAATGTGTTATTAGGTTAAGTATATTGTTTAAATGAGTTAAGCATCCACCCCATCTATCCGGTAAAACTGGCGCTTCCTAATACAATAGCGCAATTCACCACAGCTGATGACACTACAGCACAACTCAACAGGCCTGTATACCAACCCAACCAACAAAAGAAATGTACAACGGAAAAGCGGACACAATTCGTCTCATACAATTCGACCATCAGCATTCGTTTTTCATATGTATGTACATTACGCTCTACACTACGCCGCGTCAACGCACCATACACCAGATTTCGTCTCAACTTGGTTCCTGTGAGCGATCAACTCGATTTATCAACAATTTCGCAGTGTGATTAATTAAACTCCGCCAATAACATTTAGATATAAGTATGTACTCAAAATTGTATTGTATTTTAAATATAAGACATTTTCAAGTAAATTGTACCACCGATTACCCGAGTATTTTCATTTGCAATTTTCATCGCTGGTGTGAGTGGGATTAGAACACCCTAATAAACTGCGGAATTAATCATGGTCTTTCGAGCCTTAAAGAAGGCACTATAGATTATCAGCCAAAGCGGTGGAAAACAAAAAACATAACATATAATACATATATAGTACATATCTATGAGTGTGGTGGCAAAATAACAAAACAAAAAAATGAATAGACAAAGTGCAGTGACACAAACAAAAACAACAACCAAAACAAAAGAACATAGTGTGCTGAAATTAAAAAAAATGTAGCCGCTCTCGAAATATGTGCACACATGTACAACATATGTACATATACAGCACATGTATGTACCTTTATAAACAAAATTGTACAAAAACAAAAATATAAACCGGGCGCGAAAAGTTAAATCGCCTAAATTATAAAACAACACACAAACTGCGCGTGAAACCCCCAAACAAAAAATACATAATGATAATAACAATACGGGCGCGAATTTAAAAAACAAAACCACAAGCAACAACATCTGCAAGAAGAGAGGAGAATTGGCGATAAAAGGGGCATGTGCATACATATGTACATACATACGTTATCCCCAAATGAAAGTGAGCGTACCAATTTAACTTTATATTTAATATATGCACATAAATATGTATGTGTGTTTTAAGTTACGGTTTTTCCAATTTAAAACCTAATGAAAAATCAGTACCAAAACTGTAATTATTCATGGCTGTAATTCAAATTGCCGCATTATTAAAAACAGATTAACCAAGTACATAAGTAAATATTCTATATCAATATACATATATATTAGGGTGTGCCATTTTGAGGCAACCTTTTTTTTCAACTGAAAAACAGGCTCAAAACTTTCGAAATGTGTAAAAAAGAGTCACTCAAAAGATAAGCTCTTAATATTAATATTAAGAGCTGCCTCTTTCAAATTTTCTGTTATCCATATAAATTACATGGAAAAAAAATCGTTTTTTTTTGTGGTGGTTATTCTGCGGAGGTTATTATATGTGCACGCGATGGCTGCCAGTAGGGATGGTAAACTCGATTCCGATTATACTCGAAAATCGAGTTTTTTCGTAAAATAATCGATTTTTCGAATGTCAAGAATCGATTCTTAATCGACTTCGACTACTGAAGATCGATTCTAGAAAATCGATTTTTTTACCCAGGTAAGAGTTATCGAATAAGGGGATTTCCCAGTTACTTCTATGTATGTTCATTTCAACAATGTTAAGTGTGGTAAAAACAAACATAATTACAAGACATTGATTTTGAAACCGAACTAGATTAAAAATTATTTACAAAAAAAAATTTTTTGTCAACCGTGTAACTTCAAATCCGTTTAAAAAGAAACCGTATAAAAAAGGAGTTGGGTGTATATATGTGTGTACATCTATTACTTATCGAATTCGTAGAATCAAGCGTTCTGCCCCCTTGTATTCGATAAAGGCGTCATAATCAGTCGGGTTCCATTACACAATTTCGGATCCAACTTTGAGACGCAAATGATGCGGTGGCATAGCAAGCCTCTCCAAAGAATTTAGAAATTCCACTGGATAATTCACGGCGTCGTCTGCATTGCCAAGACGATCGATCGATTTGTATGAGCGCAAGTCTCCCGGAATTTGACTTCAAATCTTCCAGTTTAAGTCAACAACATCGGTTTTTTTGGCAGCTAACATTGCGCGTGCACTTAAGGAACCTTAGTTACGATAATTTGGCTATTGTCCGAACATTCGTGATGAGTTCATCTTTCGTGAATTGATAAACGGCGGATGGAATTGATATCAAACCACCGGAAGAATCAACCGGAATATACCCATTTCCAATTTTTAGCGAAGACGATGTAAAATGTCTTCGGCAATGTCATTTTTGTTCGAATCCCATAATTGACGCGGATTTAAAGGCTGATATGACGAAATGATTATCGCGAAAAATGTGCGAACCTAATTTACATTCCAGTGATTAACATGTTCCAGCAATTTTAATTGCTGGCTTACTTCTACAAAACTTGCACACACCGTACCTTTCACAGTACGCAATGACTCAAATGAAGTTGAACATTTTTCGGGTGGATTATGTAAATTCCATCTACTATAGCAATGTTCTCGCAAACGGAACACTGACGAAAAACTCGTAAATGTTAATTTTGTTGCTGGCGGTGTTTCCATTGGCCCTCTTTGACCCTTCTCCAAATAAACAACGAGACGCACAACAGTCGGAAAACGTTCATGAATTGCAAAAGTAAATATCTTACAAAAAGCTTCATTGGAATTCAAGTATCGACCCATTTGATACTTGCTGATCTCATCTCGTTCAAGGCCAATAACCGCCATGTTGTTTTCTTTGGTGACGTAATTACAAACGTATTTTATCGATTACACCAAACTTCAATACTCAACATTGATATGAGTTTTAAATGTGAATTAGATAATGGTGGTGAATATAGTACGATCAATGTGTTGTCAACTTCGTTATACACTATTTTAAATTGAATGCTGAATGTTCTGCCATTGTCGTCTAGGAAGCAACGCCAATAGAGTGGATATCCATCATTTTTAGTTTGTGTTTCCAAACGAAAAGCACGTGGATAGTGTTTCGTTCATTTATTGTCAGATATACAAACCGAAGTATGTGTTGAAATATATAGTTATGTTTCATTTGTTTTAATAACTCACCCACTGTCGGACTAAGTATCTTTTTTAACGAAAAATGTACATGAGAACTAAGTTTAAGATACATTTAATTTTCAATCGAAATTATTCGTGTTTCACAATGAATATTCAAAATGAAAATATAATGTATATTATGTATGTACATAAAATCGATGACAAGATCAATGGCGATCAGACGGCGATCCAATTTAAATATATGTATGTAGATGTTGTAGCGAAACGAACCGGGTGATGACGATGCGGTGCAGTATGTCAGCGAATGTCTGTAAAACAGCGATGATCCCATCCTTTTGTTGATTGTGTTGGTGTAGAGGTGTGGTGAGTTGGGTTGCGTACGAGGGTGGGGTGTTATATTAGTGTTGTGTTGTAGTGCCATTAGCTGTGGTGAATTGAGCTGTTTTATTAGGATGCGTCGGGTTGCGGGAGTGGATGCTTAACCCATTAAACATCCTGGGCCCCTAGGCGAATATTTTGCAAAGTTTTTTATGTATAATCTGAGACTTACTGTAAGAAGCGGTTTTGGTTTTAATAGAAAATTGTATTTTGTGTAATTATTGGTGCTTGTTTTTGCGTATTCTGACGACATATCGTATTACATTGTATTATAGCAAAAGAGTTGTTTGCTTTTATTAATTTTATGAGCGGTTATTTACAATTTCTTATTTTGTCGGTTTGGTATACCGGTTGTTTATTAGTTGCCTTTTCTGTATGATCGGCAATTGTTTGCTTAAGTGGTACCGGCCATTATTTGATCGAGTAATTTTGGCTTTAGAGAAGTCTTCACAATACTGATCTTCTAGAGTTTTTTTTTATAGGGGGAAGTTTTCTTCACATTTGAAATTTCCTTAATTGTGAATTAAGGTATTTGTTTGTATTATAGTCAACTTGAGTTGGTATGGTGGTGGCTAGTCTGTAACTAGACCACTTTGTGTTTTGCTGTGCAGCGTTTGAGCTTTTTGTGCCTTTGAGCAACATGGTGTCTCTTGGCATTTTTTCGAACTTTGGGTTTCGGGATTTGCTTTTGTAATTAAACCCGTGGTTCTTTTTGTATACGCCCTTCTTTGGGGTGAGATGGGATATGTGTTGTAAAGAAGCATTGAATGGTGTCTTTTTTGACAATATAAGCAATTAAATTTGTTTTTGCAATTTGTATTTGTATGCGCATGTGACAGGCAATTTCTGAAAAGTATTTTTGACCTGACAAAATTATTTCGTTCGTTAATCTTTAAGCTTTTAAACTTTTCGCAAGATATAAGTTTATGCCCTCTTGTGCATAGTTCGCATGACGTGCGTTTTTTCTTCGGATATGAACGAGTGCGTTTTGTGAAAGCTTTTGTTTAAATTTTTGTTGTTTCTAGCTTGGGGTCTATAGAAGCTTTTATTTTGGTCGTGTTTACTGTTCTTAGTTTAGATAATTTTTTCTTCTACCCTATCCGCAATTTCATATGGGTTGTCAGAAAATCATTCATTTGTTGCCACGTTGGGCTTCTTCTTCTTGATGAGAGCGATTGCTCCCACAAAAGTAACGAATTTTTTGGTAATGGTGCGGTGCATATGTTTACCAGAATAGGGTCCCTATTGTCTGTGGGAATATTTAGTGTCGATAGAACCGACAAACAATTTTAAACAGTGGATTCTAGTGTAATGAATTCTACATCTTTTTCTTTCTAAATTTTTGGCAAGTTCATTAGCGTTACTTGATTATCGACCGGAATTCCTTCGTTTTCGTATCTAGCTTTTGGAGCTTCCCACGCCAAATTGAAATTATCGTCATTTAATGCGAACGAATGACCTTTTGTTTTGTATCCTCCATAAAATGTTTCTGTGTCACATGCGCGCACCTCGAGGTGGATGCTTGAACTTGCCTTTTGATTATCATTTGTGGCAGCTCTACTCTACTGTGGGGAGTAATTGCAATTGCTTTTACGAGTATTAGCTTTAATTGATCGGAGATCATAGCTTTTTTTTCTTCATACTGGTCAGAGCACTTTTCGTAAATATCGTAAGCCGATGATTTAAAATTATGTGGCAGGTCTGAATCGTCAGATTCTAGTATGGCGTCATGAGCCGCTTGGAGGTGAGGCCAAAAATTTTTAAGATTTTGATTTTTGATTTCTAATAACGATTCAGAGTTTTCTTGAATCGATGAAGAGGCAAATCTAGTGCAGTATCTTGTTAAATTGTCACTTTCTGAAATAAATTTAGCATCCTGTTTTGGGCGTGTAGCTCTTGCAGGTGTATTTTGATTAGTGTCGGTATTAACCATTTTGCAAAATAATGTTATTTATTTATTTTATTTTAGTTTTAAGTTTGAAAATATCCACATTTTTAATTTATTATCACCTTTTATGTCCTTATGTTAGTATTTAGGTACACCCTAACACTTGGACTTGTATGTAGGTATGTATGTGCTTATGAAGGTATTTAAGTTTTGTGCAACTGCAAATATTTACCATCAAAAATTAACGTCTTTTTTGTGGTTTCTGTGCAACCCTTACAAAGAACATTAATTACAGCTGATCGGTGAAGAAAAACATTTTTTTGTAAACAAAATTTTTGCTCAAATTGGAAAATGTTTCAGTGAAAAATTAGCTGACGCTTTAATTGATGAAGCGCTGAAGAATTTGTATTCGGCTTTTCGCGTTTTAGCTTTTTTAAACTGATTAGCTCCACTTCTTCTCTTTGTTTACAATATTTTTATTTTTGACAGCAGCTGATAATTTCCAAACCAGTGTTGCAAATATTACAATGGCGTTTTAGTGTTGCTTATTTACAAGGGTGTAGCAGGTGCATCGCTATATTTTGTTAGTGTAGAAGCAAAAATATGCTCGCAAACTTTCAATTGCAAAGATATAAGACCATTTGCACCAGATTTTGAATTGCCCTTGTGTGTTTATGATTATGCAATTGAGAGCTCGTTAAAGATATCAACTCGCTTTTTGTTTACAATCTTGCTTGTTATACCCTGAACAGGGTATATTAAGTTTGTCACAAAGTTTGTAACACCCAGAAGGAAGCGTCGGAGACCCTATAAATTATATATGTATATAAATGATCAGTACGTTGAGCAGAGTCGATTTAGCCATGTCCGTCTGTCTGTTTGTCCGTCTGTCTGTATATATACGAACTAGTCCCTCAGTTTTTAAGTTATCGTTTTGAAATTTTGTAAACGTCATTTCCTCTTCACGAAGCTGCTCATTTGTCGGAACTGCCGATATCGGATCACTATAACATATATATAGCTGCCATTCAAACTCAACGATCGGAATCAAGCTCTTGTATGGAAAACTTTCACATTTGACAAGATATATTCACGAAATTTGGTATAGATTATTTTCTAAGACAACAATGTAATCTCCGAAGAAATTGTTCAGATCGGTTAACTATAGCATATAGCTGCCATACAAACTGAATGATCGGAATCAAGTTTTTGTATCGAAAACTTTTACATTTGACAAGATATATTCACGAAATTTGGTATAGATTATTTTCTAAGACAACAATGTAATCTCCGAAGAAATTGTACAGATCGGATTACTATAGCATATAGCTGCCATACAAACTAAATGATCGGAATCAAATACTTGCATGGGAAACTTCCTCATTTGTCGATATATCTTCACGAAATTTGGTATGAGTTATTGCTTATAGAAATAATGTAATATCAGAAGAAATTGCTCAGATCGGATTACTATAGCATATAGCTGCTATACAAACCGAACGATCGGAATCAAAGGCTTGTATGGAAAACTTTTGCATTTGACGTGGTATTTTCACGAAATTTGGCATGGATTACTGCTTAAGGTAACAATATAATCTCCAAAAAAAATGGTTCACAACGAATTACTATAGCATATAGCTTCCATACAAACTGAACACATAGTTACTAAGAGAAATGCACCTGTAAAGGGTACTTAGCTTCGGAGCAACCGAAGTTAACATTTTTTCTTGTTTTTGTTTGCCAAAGAACATCAGGTATTGACGGATAATTGCCAATGTGGACTTAGAATATGTGGTTGTACAAATGGTATGTGTTGATATGTTTTTTCTATAGTTCTCACAAATTATGTTTATTTTGTTGAATTTGTTTTATGAATTTTTTTGTTTTGTATGTAATACAATTATTTTTATTTCGTTTTTCCGCTTTTACTTGTGTACGGAATTCAACGATTAGTTATTATTTTTTAAAATAATTTAATAAAAAGCAGACTAATGTGTTAACTTATACAAACACACGGTATAAAATCTGCCAAGTACATTATAAAATACCATACAATTTTATAATGTACTTGGCAGATTTTATACCGCGTGTTTGTATAAGTTAACACATTAGTCTGCGGTATAAAATCTGCCAAGTACATTATAAAATACCCTACAATTTTATAATGTACTTGGCAGATTTTATACCGCTCACTGTAGTGTTCTTAGAGCTACCCCACACCAGCCAGTAAGCGTGGGAATAGTCCTTGTCAGCATTTTCTCAACAACTGGCAAATTCTTCGCTACTCGATATCAGCGCGGTAGCAGCGATTCAGCTGTTGTCTAAATGACAACAACAACAGCAGGTGCAGCTAAACAGCAACAACAGTATCAGCAGAGTTGCCGAAATTATGCCAAGCATAGGTAATCAGGCAGGGCTCATATTTTTAAGTTTTAGTCTTAAGTCTGGAGGATGGAGTCATATGCAGAAGTTCACGCAAGTGAGGAAAGTTCTCTGATCGCCATTCACTTGGGAGTTCTTGTACATATGACTCAAGCAGCTAACTACTTCCGGTCTTTGACCAAGTATCCTCTGGGTAGCCTAAGAACATCCGTTTGAAGGCGAGCTAAAGTGAGAAGGCGAAACATCCCCTCCGCAGGGTTGTGCGCTGGGTTTGGGACCCGCCACGTAAAAAATTCTACAAATGAAAATTAGCAAACAGCCTCGGATGAGAGACCCCCTTTTCATGACGACCATGGCAAACGAAATATGAACTACGAATTGAGGGCATGCACCTGGAATGTCCGGTCCCTTAATTGGGAAGATGCCGCTGAACAGCCTCGTGAAAATAAAGGCTGACATCACCGCCGTAAAAGAAATGCGATGGACGCGACAAAGACTGAGACAAGTAGGTCCTTGTGGCATTTACTACAGTGGCCATATAAAGAAGCGCAAGTTTGGTGTATGATTCGTGGTGGGAGAGAGACTCCGTCGCCAAGTACTATCATTCACTCCGGTGAAAGAACATCTAGCCACAATCCGCATCAAAGCGAGGTTCTTCAACATATCGCTGACTTGCTCCCACGCCCCGATGGAAGAGAAGGAAGATTTTACCAAAGATACTTTCTATGAGCGTTTGGAGCGCGCCAATGAGAGCTGCCCCCTCCACGATGTCAAAATCGTGCTTGGCGACTTTAACGCCAAGGTGGGCAAAGAAGGTACCTTTGGCACTATGGTCGGTAAACTACACCTCCACCAAACATCCCCAAATGGGTTGAGGCTGATCGACTTCGCCGGAGCCCGAAATATGGTTATCTGTAGTACTAGATGCCAGCATAAGAAGATACATCAAGCTACCTGGCTGTCTCCGGATCGAAAACTGCCAACCAAATCGATCATGTTGTGATAGACGGAAGACACGTTTCCAGTGTTTTAGATGTGCGTGCGCTCCGAGGTCCTAACATCGACTCGGACCACTATCTTGATGCAGCTAAGATTCGCACCCGCCTCTGTGCAGCAAAAAACGCACGCCAACAAACACAAGGAAGGTTCGACGTCGAGAAGCTGAAATCACAACAGACAGCCGAACGATTTTCTACTCGGCTTGCACTCCTGCTCTCTGAGAGCACTCGTCAACAACTCGGTATAAGGGAACTGTGGGACGGCATTTCGAACTCCTTACGTACAGCTGCAAAAGAAAGTGCAAAAGAACAGCTGGTACGACGAGGAGTGCCGTGTCGCAGCGGAGAGAAAACAGGCTGCCTACCTCGCAACGTTACGATCGACCACTACACGTGCGGGATGGGATAGATACCGAGAGTTGCAGAGGGAAGCGAGACGCATTTGCAGACAAAAGAAGAAAGAGGCCGAAATGCGTGAGTACGAAGAGCTTGATAAGCTTACCGACAGGGGGGTAGAAAATTTTACGAAAAAATGCGTCGGCTTACAGAAGGTTTCAAGACCGGAGCATACTCTTTTAGAACCCCCAAAGGTGATCTAGTGACTGATGCCCAGATCATAGTTTAATTATGGAGGGAACACTTCTCCAGCCTGCTGAATGGCAGTGAACGCACAACACCAGGAGAAGGAGAACCCGACTCCCCAATCGATGACGATGAAGCAGACGTTCCATTACCCGACCATGAAGAAGTTCGAATAGCAATTGCCCGCCTGAAGAACAACAAAGCGGCAGGGGCCGACGGATTGCCGGCCGAGCTATTCAAACACGGCGGCGAAGAACTGATAGGGAGCACGCATCAGCTTCTTTGTAAAATATGGTCGGACGAAAGCATGCCCAACGAATGGAATTTAAGTGTGCTCTGCCCAATCCATAAAAAAGGAGACCCCTCAATCTGCGCCAACTACCGTGGGATTAGCCTCCTCAACATCGCATATAAGGTTCTTTCGAGCGTATTGTGTGAAAGATTAAAGCCCACCGTCAACAAACTGATTGGACCTTATCAGTGTGGCTATAGACCGAATATCTCCTGTCATCAAACAAACAGTCGTCGCGCTCGCGACTTGGCACTCACGTCACTGTTGACAGTCATAACTTTGAAGTTGTAGATAATTTCGTCAATCTTGGAACCAGCGTAAACACCACCAACAATGTCAGCCTAGAAATCCAACGCAGGATAAATCTTGCCAACAGGTGCTACTTCGGACTGAGTGGGCAATTGAGAAGCAAAGTCCTCTCTTGACAAACAAAAACCAAACTCTATAAGTCGCTCATAATTCCCGTCCTGCTATATGGTGCAGAGTCTTGGAGAGAAAAGTTCTGCGAAAGATTTATGGTTCTTTGCGCGTCGGCCACGGCGAATACCGCATTCGATGGAACGATAAGCTGTACGAGATATACGACGACATCGACTTAGTTCAGCGAATTAAAAGACAGCGGTTACGCTGGCTAGCTCATGTTGTCCGGATGGACGAAAACACTCCAGCTCTGAAAGTATTCGTCGCAGAACCCGGAGGGGGAATCAGAGGAAGGGGAAGACCTCCACTCCGTTGGAAGGACCAAATGGAGAAGGACCTGGCATCGCTTGGAATATCCAATTGGCGCTACGTAGCGAAAAGAAGAAACGACTGGCGCGCTGTTGTTAACTCGGCTATAATCGCGTAAGCGGTGTCTACGCCAATTAAGAAGAAGAAGTCTTAAGTCAGACTTGAACAAAAGCACATAGTGTTTAATAAAAATTTTTAAATTGTAAAGTTAAAGTTTTGAGTTTATTTCCTGGATAACAACCCGTAGGACTGGAAAAATACTGTAGAAATAATTGAATTAAAGTTGTAAGTTTATTTCCTGAACAACAGCCCGTAGGATTTTGGAAATAATTGGCGCCTAACACGGATATGATCAGCCCAGACGAAACCACACCAAGGTGAATTATCAGAAGGATCTTTAATATTTTCATGTAAGTACTCAGTGATCGGTATAATAGAAAAAATATAACAGAAAAAGAATAAATAAAGTTATAAATACAATTTATTGAAGTTAATAAAAAATTGCGCATAGCGCAAAATTAGTGAAATTTTCAAGTGTAACAAAATTTTTAAAGTGGCCCGTAGGGCTAAATTATTTGTGTGTTTAACTAACCATTAAAAAAGTTCGCTAAAGAATAAATAAAATCGTTGATACAGTCAGGTTTTAAGAGACATCAAAGTGAATGAGGAGACATTGAGGGTAATGTGACAGCTGCCGTCACTGCAGCTACGGAAAGGTAGCTTGGGCCTCCTTCGAGAGGACAATAGGACAGCTGACAGAACGACTAAAGGCTTTAGAAACTCCATTAGAAGTGGAGGAATATGAAGTAGTGACTATAGGCCCGACTGTTCGGTGTGAGAAATCTTTAGAGCTAATTAAATCTCTGCCGGAATTCAGTGCCGAAAGGTCACGATATATTAGTTGGAGGCAAGCTGCATTTGCTGCCTATAAGTTGTTTGAAAATTACGAGAACAGTTCGATGATGAAAATGTTGATCGATACCGGAGCGGGAAAAAATTTTGTTAAACCCAACGAAAATTTAAAAGGGATAAGGAATCTAGAAAACTCATTTAAAGTTAGGTCCATCCAGAGTAATGCTGTAAATAAGGAAAGGTTCTTAATTAACGTGCTCGGAAAGACGGCTCCTTTTTACCTTCTTTCCGAACTTAAAAAATTTGACGGGATTATTGGGTTTGACTTCTTGAAAGAGGTTGGCGCAAAACGACTTACAAATGGGAAGCCTCCACTATAAAGGTGGTGAGAAAAAATTATATTATTATGATTGTAAGAGTGTCAATATAATAGTTGGAAATGGGAATTCCCCTAAGGAGCCAGTGAATACGGAAAAGGTTTCTTTTATATTGGGAAAACATGAAAAAGTCTTCGCAAATCCAGATAAGGCTTTGCGTTTAACACTAATATGGTAGCCACCATTAGGACAGTCGATAACGAACCGATTTATTCAAAGTCATACCCTTACCCGATAGCCGCTTCAGAATTTATAAATCAGGAAATTAAAGATTTGCGACGAGATGGAGTAATTCGTTCTTCTGGATCTCCAATATGGGTTGTCGATCAAAAAAAAAACACGGGATAGATGAGAACGGGAGGAAGAAGATGAGGATTGTAGTTGATACTTCGGTCATTTTAACTAATATGGGAAAATCAGCATTTTTACGACACTTGACTTAAATAATGGAAACTCTCTCTGTAAATAATGGGAAACGAATTTTGTAGACTTCCTTTCGGGCTGAAAAATGCGCCCGCAATTTTCCAAAGGGCAATTGATGATGTTCTCAGAGATGAAATAGGGAAATCCTGTCATGTTTACATCGATGATGTAATTATATTCTCAAGCAATGAAGAGGATCATTACAGAGACATCGAAAGAATTTTAACGAAAATTTACCAAGCCAACATGCGAGTTTCAATGGAGAAATCAAAATTTTTTAGGGAACAAGTGGAATTCCTTGAATTTATTGTTTCGAAGGAAGGGATAAAAATATGCCCTGATAAAGTCAATGACATTCTGATTTATAAAACGCCTAACACTATTCGCAGTTTACGAGCATTTTTGGGGCTATCTGGTTACTATAAGAAGTTTATTAAAGACTATGCTTCCATAGTAAGGCCTCTGAAAAGATACTCAAGGAGAGAAAATGGTCATGTGGGGACGAATCAATCAAAAAATGTTAAAATTGAGTTGGACAATGACGCGTTGATGGCTTTCAAAAAAGTTAAGAGAATTTTATCTTCTGAGGACTTACTTCTGCTATATCCTGATCACAATAAACCATTTGACTTAACAACTGACGCTTCAACACACGCTATTGGGGCGGTATTATCTCAAGGTAATAGGCCTATAACCATGATTTCCAGAACGTTATCGACAGCAGAAGAGAATTATGCTACCAATGAAGGAGAGCTTTTAGCGATAGTGTAGGCACTTCAGAAGCTGCGAAACTATTTGTACGGAGTAAAACAGCTGAATATTTTTACCGATCATCAGCCTTTGACCTTCGCTGTCTCGGAAAAGAATCCAAACACGAAAATAAAACGCTGGCGAGCATTTGTGGAAGAGCTTTCACCTCAATTTCATTATAAACCCCGTAAGGAAAAGCATGTTGCCGATGCATTGTCACGACAACACATTAATGCAATAGAGCAGGAATCCTCATCTGTTACTATGCATAGTGAAGAATCTCTAACAGAAGTTATTCCAAAATTGGAAAACCCTATTAATTCATTTCGAAATCAGATAATTCAGGAAGAAGGATATGTCACAACCAAGAAGACAAGAATTGTTTTCAAGTCACGGATAAGGCATCAAATTACATTTAAAAAACTTCAGGATATACTAGAAGTGATTGGTGAATGCATTAATCCTGATGTAGTTAACGCTATTTATTGCAGTTTGCCTATTTTGGGCAAAATTCAGGACGAGATTGTAAGGAAATTCCCGTCAATAAAATTTCGTTACACAGTGAGACTAGTTAATGATATTTTTAATGAAGACGATCAAAACGAAATACTGGCAATGGAACATAGTCGAGCACATCGCTCTGTCCGAGAGAACATTAAACAAGTATAACGAATACTATTTTCCAAATATGCGGAAGAAATTAATTGAATTACTGTCAACTGCAAAATTTGTAAAGAAGCCAAGTACGAACGGCATCCGAGTAAACTAGAGTTAGGAAAGACTCCGATACCATCCCGTCCTGGGGAAATGTTACATATAGATATTTATTCTACTGATAAACATAATTTTTAACCTGCATAGATAAATTTTCAAAATTCGCCACAGTTATTCCAATTGCATCAACGGCAATTGTTGACGTAAAACAAGCTTTATTACAAATCCTTAATTCTTTTGAAAATACGAGGAATGTGACGGTTGATAACGAAAAGTCACTGACTTCACAAACAATATAGTCCTTCTTAAGCATCAGTTTGGAGCAGAAATTTATACAACCCCTCCTTTCCACAGTACAACAAATGGGCAGATAGAGAGATTTCATAGCACCTTAACTGAAATCGCTAGATACATTAAGCTAAATCAAGCTATAAATAATACCAATGAACTAATACTTCTTCTTCTTCTTAATTGGCGTAGACACCGCTTTCGCGATTATAGTCGAGTTAACAACAGCGCGCCAGTCGTTTCTTCTTTTCGCTACGTGGCGCTTAGTGGATATTCCAAGCGAAGCCAGGTCCTTCTCCACTTGGTCCTTCCAACGGAGTGGAGGTCTTCCTCTTTCTCTGCTTCCCACGGCGGGTACTGCGTAATTATTTCAGAGCTGCAGTGTTTTCGTCCATCCGGACAACATGAGCTAGCCAGCGTAGCCGCTGTCTATTAATTCGCTGAACTATGTCGATGTCGTCGTATATCTCGTACAGCTTATCGTTCCATCGAATGCGATATTCGCCGTGACCAACGCGCAAAGGACCATAAATCTTTCGCAGAACTTTTTTCTCCAAAACTCTCAACATCGACTCATCCGTTGTTGACATCGCCCAAGCCTCTGCACCATATACCAGGACGGGATTTATGAGTGACTTATAGAGTTTGGTTTTTGTTTGTCGAAAGAGGACTTTGCTTCTCAATTGCCTACTCAGTCCGAAGTAGCACCTGTTGGCAAGAGCTATTCTGTGTTGGATTTCTAGACTGACATTGTTGGTGGTGTTTACGCTGGTTCCAAGATAGACGAAATTATCTACAACTTCAAAGTTATGACTGTCAACAGTGACGTGAGTGCCAAGTCGCGAGTGCGACGACTGTTTTTTGATGACAGGAGATATTTCGTCTTGCCCTCGTTCACTGCCAAACCCCTTTTTTTTTTGCTTCCAGTTTGGAGAAAGCAGAACTAACGGCGCGGGTGTTGAGGCCGATAATATCAATCTCATCGGCATACGCCAGGAATTGTACACTCTTATAGAAGATGGTACCTTCTCTATTTAGTTCTGTAGCTCGAACTATTTTCTCCCGAAGCGGGTTGAAAAAGTCGCACGATAGGGAATCGCCTTGTCTGAAACCTCGTTTGGTATCGAACGGCTCGGAGAGGTCCTTCTTGATTCTGACAGAGCTTTTGGCAGGAATAATGGGATGTCCAACTTATTCCAATGTGAGAGCGCTTCAAAATTGGCGTTTTTTATAACATTTTCCATTGTGGGCATATTGAACAAAATAATAATTTTTGGGCATTTAAATTAAAACACCCAACATTTAGTATGAATAAAAATTACTATATAGTGGTTATTTATTATATAGAGAAACCATTTAAATCCTTTATACCAAAGTGATCAGGGTGACGAGTAGAGTCGAAATCCGGATGTCTGTATGTTCGTCCGTCCGTCCGTGCAAGCTGTAACTTGAGTAAAAATTGAGATATCATGATGAAACTTGGTACGCGTATTCCTTGGCTCCATAAGAAGGTTAAGTTCGAAGATGGGCAAAATCGGCCCACTGCCACGCCCACAAAATGGCGAAAACCGAAAACCTATAAAGTATCATAACTAAGCCATAGGAAGGGGCATATTTGGACGTAATTGTTTTGGAAAAGTGGGCGTGGCCCCGCCCCCTACTAAGTTTTTGGTACATATCTCGGAAACTACTTTAGCTATGTCAACCAAATTCTATAGAGTCGTTTCTTTCAGGCATTTCCATATACAGTTCAAAAATGGAAGAAAGCGGATAATAACCACGCCCACCTCCCATAAAAAGGTTATGTTGAAAAACACTAAAAGTGCGTTAACCGACTAACAAAAAACGTCAGAAACACTAAATTTTACGGAAGAAGTTGCAGAAGGAAGCTGCATCCAGGCTTTTTTTAAAAATTGAAAATGGGCGTGGCCTCGCCCACTTATGGACCAAAAACCATATCTCAGGAACTACTAAACCCATTTCAATGAAATTCGGTATATAATATTTTCTTAACACCCTGATGACATGTACGAAATATGGGGGAAATCGGTTCACAACCACGCCTTCTTCCAATATAACGCTATTTTGAATTCCATCTGATGCCTTTTCTGTATATTACGAGTATATACATTAGGAACCAATGATGATAGCGGAATAAAACTTTACACAAATACGGTATTTGAAAAATATGTAAATGACGTATAATGAAATCCCGATTATCACTTTATCATGCGAGAGTATAAAATGTTCGGTGACACCCGAACTTAGCCCTTCCTTACTTGTTAAAAATTGAAAATGGGCGTGGCGTCGCCCACTTATGAACCAAAAACCATATCTCAGGAACTACTAGACCGATTTCAATGAAATTCGGTGTATAATATTTTCTCAACATCCTGATGACATGTAAGAAATATGGGTGAAATCGGTTCACAACTATGCCTTCTTCCAATATAACGCTATTTTGAATTCCATCTGATGCCTTCTCTGTATAATATATACATTAGGAACCAATGATGATAGCGGAATAAAACTTTACAGAAATATGGTATTTGAGCTGAGGTAAGCCTTGTGGAAAAATTGTCGTGATCGGACTAAAACTTTTCAAGGTCCCTGATATCAAACACGAAGAACTCAGTGCCTAACCTAACATAACCTAATTTTTCACCGAAAATATCGGTAAATCTCTCAGACATTTTCATGTATTTCAGAGGGCACCATTTTTATACTCTCGCAAAAAAGTTGCTAATAACAGTGTTAACGATTAATAATAAGTTCACTAAATTTATATGATTTATCCTGTGCAATTTGGCATCACCATTATCCAGGTACACGATCTGGCATCACCATGATCAGGTGACGCATTTCGTTTCGGCATTTCTACCGTTGTTTGGGTCAGACCATTGTGCAGTATACAAAAACAACTAGACGCACGATTGTCAGGTGATGCGTTTTAGCTTGGCACAACAGGCGATTATACTGTTCTTTGGTCAGACCATGGTTCCGTATGCAATAACAGAATTGTTATTTTCACCAGTTCGCTTACGTATTATTTTTCTATATAAGCTTGAGTTAAGCATAGAATTGTTCAGTTGTCAGTCAAATGAATTGGATGGTACTTGGAGAGTACCAAATACAGTAAATAAATTTATATTAAAGTCGAGTCGTGGTTTTATTAGCGTGCAGGCATATACGTCATACGGGTTAATTTGAGTGTTTAGTGCAATACTAAACATTTTTGGTGCCTCCTGTGAGGAAGTGTGTATCGTTTAAATTGCGGATAAGATGTCAGCATTAAACTTGCGTACATCAGCACGCACATCTATATTGCGCATCTGGACGCAAGTTCAAGCAGAGAACTACCATCCAGACTGTGTTGAAAGTGAACAGCTCTTGGGTAGTGCCAGACAACATTTCTCTCGTTTTATGGATAACCATTTTGCCCTCGTGTCCAGCGCACATGGAGGCGAGATGGCAGAGCATGATGATTTGCTCGCTTCAACGGAGGAGATTTTCAACAACATTTGCATCAAATTAAAACGTAAAATGTCAGCGTTTAGTGAACTTCCCAACCAGGAATGCAGCCATGCACCAGACATGCGTTTGGATCCCGTCTCCATTCCAAGCTTTGACGGAGAGCCGTCCAATTGGTTAGCGTTTAAGGATATGTTTGAGACGCTGGTTCACAACAGGAACGACTTGCAGCCCACCTATAAACTGGGAAAATTGAGACAATATGTGAAGGCGGAAAAGGTTCCATTAGTCGGTGGCTTGTACACAGGTGGGTATGAGGAGGTCTGGGCTGAACTGAAACAACGTTACGACAATCCCCGTACTCTTTCGGAACATCATGTTCAGCATCTACTAGACTTACCAACCCACCCATCAGAATCTCGAGCTACTCTACTTAATTTTGTGGATAGTGTACGTAACTCCTTCAGAGCGCTTGAATTGATGAATGTGCCAGTAAAACAGTGGGATGCTATAGCCGTACCTCTACTACTACCGAAATTACCGATTGTTACTCGAACCGAGTGGGGAATGAGCCTAAAATCCAATGCAATTCCGAAAATGGAAGAAGTGATAATGTTCGTGGAGCGGCGTGCAGCTAACCTGCCGACATCGTCGCCAATTGCTCCACATATTTCAAGCGGACGGACATCGAGTCGTGTCGTGAAGGCGCATCTGACTATGAACTCCGGAAAAATTCTTAATCCGGTGGTAGCATCTGACAAGGCAACGAATTGCCCATCTTGTAATGAGTTTCATCGGATTACGAAATGTCAAAAGTTTCGTAACCTTCAACTTGACGGACGCTGGGACTTGGTGAAGCAGGCATCACTATGTTTCAATTGCCTCAAGACCGGCCATCGTAATCGCGACTGTCCATCTGGCTTATGTCTCAATTGCCAACAGAAGCACAATACTCTTCTATGTAGAAGGCTCCAGCAGACGAGTGTTGAAGGTACTTCCGCCAGATTTACTTCTGGAGCGTCGGCTACATCGCCAATGGTGGCCCCAAAGGTACTTCCTCGACAACAATGACCATGGAGCGACGTCCAGTCATTTCTCTTACAGAGTGACCGGACTATTCTCTTAGCAACGGCAAACGTGCTTCTTGCTGACTGTAAGGGTTACTTAAAGGAATGTCGAGCCCTTTGTGATATTGGTTCCCAGGTGAGCTTCGTTTGCGAATCATTAGTAACTATTTTGAATCTTCCTAGAAGTCCCTGTGAGTTCCAAGTCGAGGGTATTGATCAAAGCCTTTCAACCCGTACCAAAGGTGTTGTCAGAGTTAGTATGCAGTCCCAGGTGGACGAGAAGTTCCAGATCAGCTTCGATGCGTACATCATTGATTCAATCACGTCGATGACTCCTTCTACTAATATAGACATCAGGACCAGTCATCATTTAAGGGATCTTTGTTTAGCTGATCCGGAATTCGGTATACCAGGTCCCGTAGAACTACTGATTGGCGCGGATATTTGGCCTGCTCTTGTATTAAACGACGTTGTTGCCGGTTCTCATAACGAACCATGTGCATTACACACCCGTCTCGGATGGGTAGTGCTAGGTCCAGTAGCATCGAACGAGTCGAAGTCAACCCTTTTTTCATCACTCATTGACGTTTCCGATGATTCTACCACCGATAAACTTCTAAGGAAATTTTGGGAAGTAGAGGAGCCTCCTGATAACATCAAGGCGGAGGTGGACGAATGTGAAGAGATTTTCGCAAACACGGTTACGCGTCATCCGAGTGGTCAATATATAGTACAGATACCATTTCGATCTGATGCCTCTCCCCTTGGAAATTCACATTCGGCGGCACTTCGGCAATTTTTGAAACTAGAGCGGACATTGGCAAACGACTATGTACTGAGGGAGAAATACGTGGAATTCATGAGGGAATACATCAATTTGGGACATATGGAGGCAATCGATGCTCCTCCAGTTGACATAGGAAGCTGTTATTACATCCCTCACCATGCTGTTTTGACTAAATTCAGAGTAGTGTTTAACGCATCATCTAAAACAACGAACGGTGTATCTCTTAACGATACGCAAATAAGTGGACCACGGCTACAGGATAACCTGGTTGACATACTTCATCGATTTCGGCGGTATTCGGTAGCTCTCACAGCCGATATCAAAAAAATGTTCCGACAGGTAATGGTGGATTCTAGGCATCGGAAATGGCAACAGATCCTTTGGAGGGAATGCCCTAATGAACTCTTGCGTACCTATCAACTTAAGACACTGACGTACGGTATGGCAAGCAGTCCTTTTAATGCTATTAGGTCATTGAGACAGTGTGCATACGATAATTGGAAAGTGATCGCTGACGTCAGCCGGGCAGCCGCAGCACGGGACAGCATCCTTCATAGCTTTTATGTGGATGATTATTTGGAAAGTGTCCACACGACAGAACTGGCCATCAACCGTGCACGGGACGTTGATGCCATTCTTCAACAAGGTAAATTTGAGTTAGATAAATGGAACTCCAACTGCGTCCAGACCCTGGAAGGAATCAGTGGCTCTAAGGCGTCAGCATCGGAGATAAATTTTAGCGATTCCAGCACAACGGTATTGGGCCTTCACTGGAATCCTATTACTGATACGTTATTCTTCAAGGTAAAGGCATGTAACTTTGACACAATTCCTACTAAACGGATTGTTTTGAGTAATATTGCAAGATTGTATGATCCACTGGGTCTGTTGGCACCGGTTGTCGTAACGGCCAAGATGTTTGTTCAAAATCTATGGTTGGCGAAATTGAGTTGGGATACGCCTCTGCCATCTAATCTTCAAGAGACTTGGATGAGATACCGGAATAGTTTACAGACTCTCGAAAGGATCAAAATACCACGATGGCTGGGAATCAGAGAACATGCTGTATTGACACTACATGGGTTCTGCGATGCAAGTACCAAGGCTTACGCCGCAGTTATTTACCTACGAAACACCATCGCTAACGGAGGATCCCATACATCTCTGATTGTCGCAAAAACAAGAGTGGCTCCATTGAAGGAAATGACTATCCCCCGCCTCGAACTTTCGGCAGCTCAGCTATTGGTTACAACTATGAACAACATACGTCGCGCCTTGCAAATGGAAGATACGGCTTACACTTTATGGAGTGACTCAACAATTGTTCTCCATTGGATTCGGCGGGAACCCTCTTCATTGAAACAATATGTGGCAAATAGGATAGCTTTTATACAATCAAAATCGGATATAAACGCGTGGCGACACATTCGTTCAGAAGACAATCCCGCTGACTGCGCCAGCCGTGGAATTACACCGATAGGACTCATGGGGAACGAGCTTTGGTGGAAGGGACCTCCTCTTATTCATGCGGTGAATGAATCATTATCAGCGTTACCAAGTCTCACAGCTGAGGAAAATCAAACTTTTATTGGGGAAAGCCGTCCGTTAACTGTGCATCTTGGCGTTACCAGCGGGGACGGTTTACTGATGACATCCTTTGGAGCACAACGAGTACCTTTGGTAGCAAGGTTTAGCCGTTTGAGTGCCTTACTAAATACAACTGCTCGAATGCGTCGTATAATGCCGACGTTGAGAAGTCAGAGATCACAGGAGTTGATTACTGCTGAAGAGAAAGAATGGGCACTAATCACACATATTCGTCAAAGCCAAGGTAAAATGTATCATTCTGAAATTAGAGCACTTAAATCTCGTTCCAGCATCGCTTTGTCAAGTAACCTGCTTCCACTGAACCCAATTTTGGACGAAGAGGGCCTACTGCGTGTTGGTGGTCGGTTAACAAATTCGGAATTACCGTATGAGCAAAAACATCCAATCATTCTTGCCAATACCTGTCCATTGGCAAAACTTCTCGTAAGTGATGCTCATAGGTGCTGTCTCCATGGTGGGATACAGGAAATGCTGCAGTACTTACGCATGCGATTTTGGATTATGCATGCACGTCGGCTTGTAAAGTCATATCTTCATCAGTGCGTCACATGCCGTCGACACTCCCGAGTAACTCAGCATCAACAGATGTCCTCACTTCCAAAATCCCGAGTTATGATTGCCCCACCCTTTACCCATACCGGGTTGGACTATTGCGGGCCATTCAATGTTCGTCATGGAGGAAAGCGAACCACTACAATGAGCAAAACTTACGGAGCGATTTTCATTTGTATGGCTACGAAGGCCGTACATATCGAACTTGCGGAAAATTTGTCGACTCAGGCATTTATCGATGTGTTTGATCGCTTCATAAGCCGCCGTGGAATATGTTCGATCCTTTATAGCGATAACGGAACGCAATTTGTAGGTGCTAGTCGAGTTCTATATCAAGACCTTCAAAGTTGGAGAAATATATATGCAACTCAGCATATTGCAGCTTCCGGCACGCAGTGGAAATTCATCACTCCAGCCGCACCCCATCATGGAGGTCTTTGGGAGGCAGCTGTGCGTTCAGCAAAAAAACATCTCTATCGCACAATTGGTCGCCAAATCTTACGCTTCAATCAACTGAGTACACTACTTGTTCGGATTGAGGCTTGTTTGAATTCCAGGCCACTCGTTCCTCTTCACGATGACCCCAATGGTAGCTACGCACTCACACCTGGCGACTTTCTCATTGGTCGACCGCTCAATTCGCGCCCAGAACCACCTATTGATGATATTCCACAAAATCGTCTTATATATTCTCAACAATTACAGAAAATGTTCGAGCATTTTTGGAAGCGGTGGAACCGTGAATATTTATCCAGCTTACAGGCGCGTCGCAAGTGGGAAGGTCGACGTGAGAATCTCCAGCCAGGAGATGTAGTACTGATTCAGAACGAGAATCTACCACCCATGCATTGGCGCATGGGTCGCATCACTGAAGTTCACCCTGGCAGCGACGGATTGGTACGAATAGTTACGGTTGAATATAACAGTGAGAAACGTACACCTGAAGGACTTTTTGTTAAGCACCATTGCCAACGTCCAGTGCAAAAGATTTGCCGTCTTATTGATCCAAATCGAGAATTCCTGAACCCTGACGGTTCAGCCGGGCAGGAATGTTAACGATTAATAATAAGTTCACTAAATTTATATGATTTATCCTGTGCAATTTGGCATCACCATTATCCAGGTACACGATCTGGCATCACCATGATCAGGTGACGCATTTCGTTTCGGCATTTCTACCGTTGTTTGGGTCAGACCATTGTGCAGTATACAAAAACAACTAGACGCACGATTGTCAGGTGATGCGTTTTAGCTTGGCACAACAGGCGATTATACTGTTCTTTGGTCAGACCATGGTTCCGTATGCAATAACAGAATTGTTATTTTCACCAGTTCGCTTACGTATTATTTTTCTATATAAGCTTGAGTTAAGCATAGAATTGTTCAGTTGTCAGTCAAATGAATTGGACGGTACTTGGAGAGTACCAAATACAGTAAATAAATTTATATTAAAGTCGAGTCGTGGTTTTATCGGCGTGCAGGCATATACGTCATACGGGTTAATTTGAGTGTTTAGTGCAATACTAAACAAACAGTATCTCGATTATCACTTTATCATGCGAGAGTAGAAAATGTTCGGTGACACCCGAACTTAGCCCTTCCTTACTTGTTAATTATATAGTTCAAGTTTGCTGAAATTGCTGAAAGTTTTATTCTGAGATCGGGTTTCACTCCCAGTCTGTTTCGATATTTATTTTTAAGGTAAACTAGTGTTGAAAACCCAGCTTCACATTTGTAAGTGGTCACAAAAGGCATTAAAAAAATTATTGCTTGATGAGCTAGTATTGTGTATTTTTGACGACGAAAATAAATCAATGGTCTTGTGTGAAATGTATCCTTAAGTGCTGTATCAATTGACAGTTCAATCGACATCTGAATCTGGCAAATTTGTTTCGGAAATTAACTTGAATGTAAATGGGTTTCTTATCCAAGCTTTGTTGCCATCGATTGGAAAAAAATATTCTTGAAGATTCCTCTCCAGCTCTAATAAAGGTTCTTTAAATTGAGTTAAGATGTCTTGTGGCAATGCAGTAATGTTGTACTCTTTTTGTATTTCACATAAATTACTAAATTCTTTAAAGTTCCCTGTCTCCGCTCGTTGTAACCACACTATAAGCTTTTAAGCCAGTTAACATCATGAAATCTGTCCTTTTACTTCTTCTTTTAATTCAGTAAGCCTTTTTAAGACATTACCCCTTGACAGCCATCGCACCTCACAGTGTAAAAGAAGATGTTCGTAATCACTTCCCATTTCTTTGCACAAAACAGAGAACAATCTTGAGTTAAGTGGACGAGATTTTATAAAGTTAATGAACTTTACACACTCTTGCATCGTTGCTGTCAAGGGTAAGGGCATCCCTATGAATGCTACAGTGCGTCCATACACATTCCGGAGCTTGGCTTTTATCCTTGGATAAAGTCCAGTACGAATGCCTGATATTGCTCGTGCGCCATCACTTCTTAATCCCATACACTTCTTCCATTCAATGTTATTTTTGATGATATAATCATTAATCAAGTTAAATATTTCTTAGGAGGCCGTTCGTGTTGGCAAAGATTTACAGAACAAAAACTCTTCATAAATAGTATTATCATAAACATATCGTACAAGACATATTAGATTGGCATTATCGGAAATATCTGTACTTTCATCATAATGACATAATTTCAGATGGCTTACGACTGTATTTTCGATGCCTTCTGCTATATCCAAAATCCTACGCTTTACCGTGTTATTTGATAATGCTAACGGACTTACTTGGCTCCACTGTTTTTTTCGAACAATCGAGGTGCTACAATTTTTAGCGACAGAAGTATTAAGTTCTCACCAACAACATGTGGATAGCCGGACTTTGCAATTAATTCTGAAATTTCATAAGAAGCCAGGACAAGATTATGGGTTTGAGTTCCTTGTGAAAAAGTAGACTCCATATTTTTTTCCTATTGTTTAACTCTCTCTTCCTATTTACGAAGAACTCTTTTGGCTTTTCTTTGTGTTCAGGATGTTTCAGTTCCGAATGCCGCTGCAACTTTGAAGGTTTCATTGATTCGTTTGATAGTTCGACACTGCAAATGACACATAGTGGTTTGTGATTTGTAGCCTCCATAAAGCCGAATTTAATGTAATCTTCAAGATATTGTCGGGTCCATGACGCCTTTTTCTTTTTTGAAGATTAATTTATTTCATTATCGTGGACCCGTTTGTTGGAATCAATATCAGAACTTGTACTTGGCCGTACTAACTCACTATCACTCAAATTTTTACTTGTGCTGCTCCCGGAACTGCTACTTTGTTTTATTATCCATTTATCCATTGTTATTGTTGTTAATAATCGTTTTGATATGTAAAATACGTAGGTAATTCAATGCTGCACAAACCTGTTTATACTGCCTGAGCGGAATGTCAGTGATTGGCGGAGTTGGGTGGTGCGAGGTGAGGGTGGAAAGGGGAGGAAGCGCTGAGCCAAAGAACTTAAAGATATAGAGAATGTGCAGGTTCGATGTCGAACATTTTATAGAATTGTAGTACGGAATTCATCTCACAACCACAGAATTCACGATGTGAAATGTTAACATTTTTAACAGTTCTCTCACATACTCAAACAGAGAATATGAGAGAAATAAATATATGTATTTTCGGCATATAATGACATGTGTACAAAACACATCTCTCACACAGAGAACATATAGACATATTTTTATGTTCTCTATCTCACATACCCAAGAATATGAAGAGACGTAAATATACATATGTATGCATGCCCATGATAATACTCAATATAAATGCCTCGGAAGAAATCGGGCTTACAATTAAGACAATAGTGTGCGACCAAAGTCCACAAAATGTCAAATTGAGGCAACTATTAGGCGCTACGCCATAATTAGGACTACGGAATCCAAGTGTCAAGGGTGGTGTTGGTGATAAGCGCTTGAAAAATCAAGATGAGTACACTGGTTCGAATATCGACAGAATTTATTTTTAATTTTTCATTTTATTCTTCCATGAGAATAATAATAAAATAAGAATTTTTCATTCTTTTGTCATTTTTGTTGAGCTGCCGGCACTGTTGCAACATTTCTTCTAACGTGGCATCTCGACAGGATAGAATTTATAGAATAGTACCTGCATTGCCGTGCCTTTTGCGTGTGGAGACTCCACATTGCTCATTGCTTACTAGATATAGAATACTAACTAGTTTGCCATATATCGTAAGCTATAAGCAGAGAACGTCTATCATAGAGAAGGTTCACGACGCGAAGAACGTAAAAATATTTTTCGCTAACTCGGTCGAGATGGAAGTGTTTCACCACTGCCAGCTCGGCAGGAGAAATTTTAACATTTTCGCTTGAACAGAGCTTAGCGTGGAATAAAAATTATGCTCAAAACTATATATTGCTCTAAAAGACGTACATAGTATGTTCGCTCTTTTGCTTATATTTTTATTCACTTATATGCAAAGATGTGTATTCGTATGAATTCTTTTTGTGCATATTAATGAATACATGTGCAATTGAATACAATTGAATTAGACATAATATGTACATATATAACAAACTATTATAATATTAAAAAAATTATATATGTTATAATAGTGATAAATGTAAATAATTGGTATATTTTGTCATTCAAAACTTATATTCACATGTATCATGACCATATGTGTTCATCTTCGCTTTCGCGAATTCAAATCACTTCACTTATCAATAATAACATGTGCGCGCTGCTCATATGTACATACATAAATATGTGCGTATGACATTGGCACAAATAACGCATACACAAACCTACATACTTGTATACATATGCGCACACTTGCAAGTATGTCACCCACAAAAACTACAGGGTGGGCCAAAAGAATCCAAAGGGTGTAAAAGTTTAATAACTTTTTCGTTTATTAATTTTTTTATTGAAATTAAATGGAGAGCGGTATCGGTTTATGATAGAACATTTTTTACGTCCTGCTCTTGAAAACAGACCTGGTATGTGGTTTCAGCAGGATGGAGCTACTGCCCATACTGCCCGAGACACAATGGCACTTTTAAGTCAAATGTTTGAAGGGCGAATAATTTCCAGAAATTCGGAAATTATTTGGCCAGCGCGATCGCCAGATTTGACAGCACCCGACTATTTTCTTTGGGGTTATATTAAGGAGCGAGTGTATGTGAACAAGCCAGAGACAATCCTTGAACTTAAGCCAAACATTGGTACAGAAATTCGAACGCTACAACCACAAGTTTTGAAAGATGTTATGGAAAATGCTCTAAACAGAGACATCATTTTTCATACTTAATGTAAAAAAATTTCCCTTTTGTATATTATATAATCTGAAAGAAAAACAAAAAAATAATAAACGAAAAAGTTATTAAACTTTTACACCCCTTGGTTTTTTCACCCCTTGGTTTCTTTTGGCCCACCCTGTACAAACATTGCTTTACAAAAACAACAATCGTTTGAAATAGCATCATACGTACTTATATGCGTTCACTAGCAGATGTGTCACCCGAGTTATATCGCCACATCAACCCCACCCAAAACCCAGAAGACACCAATAAAACAACAACAATAAATCATTTACTTTATACCAATAAAACAACAACAACAAATCATTATAAAATTTTCATTTGAATTTTAAATAGTTTAAGTCAGCAATATAAAACATTATTTTCTTACAAACTAAATTGTATTCATATTCATAAATTGCTAATAATAATTTTTCCCTTTAATTTTAAAATATTAAAGTCAGCAGAACAAAACAACAATTGTGTACTAATTAATACTTACTTCCTGTTTACCAACTTTATACAATTATTATTGTTTTAATTTTTACTATATTTTTCTTGACTCATCAAATTTCTTTTACTTACTTACCTTCATGTTAAATTAATTTAAAAATAAAGATCATTATTGGTGTAACCTTCAAGAAGATGAAGTGTTTTATTTGGTGCAATTAACGAAGGAACGTAATAACATAACTCCCGCAAAAATTACAAATATTGTTCTACAAAAACAACAAATGTCTGAAATAGCATCAGCGGCGTCACAAGTCAATATGGCAGCCAAATGTAGCAAATCTTACAGCAAGAACAATTTCATTCATGAACGCAAGCGCACTTTCAACAAGCAAACTCGCTTCATTCATAAAAGCGACCACCTTCACATCTCCCCGAACAAGCCTTTGCCCACAAGCGTCTTTTCGCGACGATGGCAAAAGCTAAAAATCATAAATTGAACAATTTCTGACATTTTTATGAGAAGGAAAACGCGACAACCCCGCAAATATAAGTATTCAAATATATTATAATAAAATTGACAACATAGTTTATTTGTCGATTTTCAAGTCAAGAAATGTGTCAAAGAAAGTATTCAATATTCCTCTGATTTGTGTGTACAGTGGATCCCGGTTAAGTAGTACTCCGCTTAAATGAAAATCATCCCTCTTAACTGCTTATATCTTGCTGCATCTCACGGTTGGTTTTTTGAAATACATAGAAATTATTATTTTAAGTACAACTCGTTAAGTATCCGCACTCGCTTATGTGCCATATTATATTTTTATTTTTAACAAACCACAAAAATCTGTATCTTTGATTGTGGCATATAACCGGGTTTGACTGTATTTGTCAAGGAATGTAAAAAATATTTTATTAGATTTTGCTTGAAACATTGAGTATACATATTTACATACATATGATGCATGTAGACAAATTTACAAACATTATGCGTATGGTCTGTCATATTTGTTTACATGCACGCATACATACATTACATACATATGAGCAAATGTGCGACCGCCTGATCTTTTAAGAACTTTTAATGTAAATGCGTAAATTTAAAACTAATCACCATAAATCTATGTATTTATATTAATTATTTGGGTAATAATACATACCTTACTCTATTATATACTTTTAATGATTTTATGGAATCATCATGAAATACATAGGCAAATTTTAACATACATATATACATACTTATATACGGATCATATACATATAAATTATATGACGAGTCGGTTGCTCATAGAAAATAAACGCATCTGTAGGAGTAAATTTGTTTACATTGGAATTTGCATTATTTTTCTCACTTAACACTGAAAATGCTCAATTCTGCTATTTTCGTGGTGAAACACGCTTATAATTGGTCTGTGGTGAGATGTTATAAAGAATACTACTTCCAAAGAATTTTAATACGAATATTTATTAATTGAGTTTTCAAAGAATTGTTTGTCCAAGTGCATTTTCGCTAACGAAAATGCAACAGTTAACAAAATGTACCCTTAATTCCGAAGATTTTTAATAATTGTATTTATTGTTCATTCAAGTGCATTTCGGCTAACGAAAATGCAACAGTTAACAAAATGTATAATAACTTTATTATTATTAATTGTATTACTTTGCAAAATGCACAAGACACATTTCCTGAGAATTGTTATGCAAACATTTATTTTTAAGTTGTTGCATGAAAGCAAAATATTAGTATTTAAGAAAGCACGAAATAAAACGGAAAGCTGATTAAACCTCCAACCCAGTTGTTTTATTTTTTTCGTTGTTCATCACTTCGGTGAAAAAAGTGGTGCAGTCGGTAGGATACCCGTGTATCCCTGTGTGTAAAAATTTAAAATCAAGTTACATAAGAAAGGATATTGAATATTTCTATATTCGTAACGGGTAGAAAAAAAAATAAGAACAACGAATCCTTTAAAACATACAAAATAATTTTTGCAAAAAATGAAAGTGACATTTGAACTTCATAAGATTGAAGAACGAATCTTCTAAGCATACAAAATAGTTTTTGCGAAAAAGTTTAGTGAGAGTGACATTTGAACTTCATAAGATTGAAGAACGAATCCTTTAAAACATACAAATTTTTCGAAAATAATACAATTTTACTTTTATCGATGATAATTTCAGACAACAACCGAAATATAGAGATATACCCATATTAACAACTCATCAGCCAACTGCACATCCTAATCAACTTTAAACTCAACATAGTGACAAATTTTTTTTCCATCCTTGGAAACACATCCAGATCAACTTCAAACCCAACACAGAGCCAGACAGACAGCAATATAATATTCAACAACAACATCAGAAAGTGAGAATCCGATTAACTATATTATATATAATAGCATAGAGTAAGAAATTTAAAGAAAATTTCTATATACATCTGGAAAACAAGAAATCAAAAACTAGCAAGAATTCCTACATAAAGTAACCTTGATAAAAACCCAAGCAAAGAAACATTATTTAAAACATATTATTAGAGAGAATTTATATTTGCTTCCTCCCGAACCTAAAAAAAAAGGGAAATAAAATAGCAGTACCAGTTCAAAACATTCTTACTATAAACCCTTTAAAATATCTTAATAACTTACCTGAATTCTGTGGCGACTCAAGACACTTGCAGACCTTCACCACACTTATTAACCGAATACACCCACACCTACAAACAAATGACGAACTGTCCCAACTAGTTTTTTCGGACATAATAAAATCAAAGCTAAAAGGAAGAGCAGGACAGGCAATATAAATAAACTGCCACGCGACCTCATGGACAGAGATTAAAACCATACTACAAAATAATTTCGGGGATAGACGTTCTTGCGAAGAACTCTTTGACGAATTACGAAGCGTGACCTTTAGAACAAACACTTTAGATTTTTACAACGACATGAAAACCAGGTTACACAGGTTAAATAACAAATAAGTAATCATTTTAGGAGAAACCGAAGCAACTAGAGAGAGTGCGATGAACAACAAGCGCACTGCCCTCAATATCTTTAAAAACAAACTTCCTGAACCAAAGAAATCAATCCTTTTCTGTAGGAACCCAGAAGATTTGGAACATGCTATCGACATACTGTTCCAAGCCGGGTACGCACATACAGGAAACAATAACGTGAACAAGAGCACAGAACTTAAAACTCATTCAAGTAATAGGAATACTGACTATAGACACAATACACAATACAATAAAAAAGACAGTAGGAATAGAAAACAATACGGGAATTCCCAACAACTATTCAACAGAAGGAATTTCCAACCAATGCCCCAAAATAACGGAAGAAATTACCAACAATCCCAGCCATACCAACAAGCTAACCCACAAAACCCTAGTCCTCAAAACCCATCCTTCCAGAAACCAAATTTCAGAAACCAACCGGAACCTATGGACATAGGAAAAATAGAAGTGGCTGAAAATTTTCAGGAATCAGCCTCAAGAATAAATTACCATTTACAATAATAAAAACAAAGATAGGTTTTATAAGACTTATAATAGACACAGGCGCAACAAACTCCATTTTAAATCCGGGTATCTGCGACCTCAAAAGAATTCATCCAACTAGCCCACTTTTAATTAAAACTCTCCAACAACGAATTTACGTTGACAAAAAGACAATAGTACCCATGCTCGAAGAATTTAGCGACATTGGAACTAATAAACCAATAGAATTTTATATAATAAAATTTCATAACTTTTTTGACGGTCTAATAGGTAACGATATATTGAGACCACTAAATGCCTGTGTCGATTATAGAAAGAACGAAATAAACATCGGTAACAACACACTCCCTATGCACTTCGAAAACGAAAACTTAAATGAAAGAAGGATAGTAATACCAGACGACTCTGACCTAATTTATTATAAGGAAGAAAACGGCGGAAACATTGTAAGAGAGGGAATTTTAAATGTAAGAAATCAAGAAGCAAAGATAAACTTAGTATTTGAAACCAATCGGGTGACTACGCAAAAAGTAGTTCACGAAAATTTTAACATAATCGAAAATAAAGAATCTAAACCATTGGCTGACCAAATTAGAATATGACACTTGAACCCCGAGGAAAGATCACAATTGTTGCAAATAATAAAAGGATATCGTAATATTTTTTACCAGGAAAATGAAGGGCTTTCATTTACTTCAGCAATAAAACATAGAATTAGAACTACAAACAACATACCTATATTTTCTAAGTCATATAGGTACCCGTACGTACATAAGGAAGAAGTCACAGATCAAATCCAAGAAATGTTAAAACACGGTATAATTAGGAATAGCAATTCTCCATACTCAGCCCCAATTTGGATCGTGCCAAAGAAGGCCGATGCCAGCGGGAAACCAAAGTGGAGACTTGTAATCGACTATCGTAAACTGAACGAAGTAACGATCGATTACAAGTTTCCCATCCCGAACATAGACGAGATTCTTGAAAAACTGGGAAGAAGCCAGTACTTCACTACACTCGATCTGGCGAAGGGTTTCCACCAAATCGAGATAGAGGAAGAAGACATCCACAAAACTGCATTTAGTGCCGAAGGAGGGCACTATGAATTTCTGCGAATGTCTTTCGGACTAAAAACAGCCCCTGCAACGTTTCAGAGATTGATGAATAATCTACTCCAAGATTATATCAACAAAGTCTGCCTAGTATAACTGGACGATATAATCGTATTTTCAACATCCTTACAGGAACGTATGAACTCACTTAGACTTATATTCGCAAGATTACAGGAGGCAAATTTAAAAGGCCAGTTAGATAAATCAGAATTTCTTAAAAAGGAAACAGAGTTCCTTGGGCACATAATTACAATGGAAGGAGTCAAGCCCAATCCTAAAAAGATAGAATGCGTTGTTAACTTCCCAATACCCAATACCCAAAACAGCAAAACAGATCAAGCAATTCTTAAGGCTCACATGCTACTATAGGAAGTTTATAAAGGACTACTCGGCTATAGCTAAACCAATGACTAGGTGCTTAAAGAAAGATTCACAGATAAATATAAATGACTCGGACTACGAAAAAAGCTTTAACACCCTCAAGACCCTACTAACACATGATCCAATATTAACATACCCAGACTTTTCTAAAACATTTACATTGACAACAGACGCGAGTAATTACGCTTTGGGAGCGGTACTTTCGCAAGATAATCATCCAATATGCTAAGCCAGTCGCACCCTTAATACGCATGAAACAAATTATAGTACAATAGAGAAGGAATTATTGGCAATCGTATAGGCTACAAAATATTTTAGGCCATACCTTTTTGGTCGTAAGTTTATCATAGAGACGGATCACAAGCCACTGACATGGCTCTTTTCAATAAAAGAACCAAATTCAAAACTTGTTAGGTGGAGATTAAGACTATCTGAATACGATTATGATATTTGAAATTGAACCCAGCATTAATACACTAGAGTGCGACAGGGGAACGATAATAAGTACTACTTCACCAATTAATATGTTTAAAAATCAAGTAGCTATAATGAAAACTACCTCTGGATCATTAAGAATAAAAAATAAATCTGTTTTTAAAAATAAAAGAAGAATAATTTCTATAAAGGAAATGGACAGGGAAACAGCAATTACAATACTAAAGAATAATTTTAATCCAACACAACTGAATGCTATTTTTATCGAAGACGAATTTTATACTATGTTTAAAACTGTTTACGAAGAACTATTTTCAAATAACCCAAATTTTAAAGTACTTAAATCTACACTCATGACGAAAGACATAGTTCATAAATAACTGTAAAATTTGTAACTTAGAAAAATACGATAGGAAACCCCCGAAGATCCCTTACAAAATTACAGAAACTCCATCTAAACCTCTGGAAACATTACATATAGACGTATTTTATACTTTAGGTAAGAAACTTTTTATGACAGCAATTGATAAATTTTCGAAGTTCGCGTTAGCATTTCAAATAAACGGTAGGAGTTGGACAGAATTCAAAACAAAACTTTTGCTGATAATCAATACTTATGGGAAAATAAATAAAACTGTTGTGGATAATGAACTAGGCTTTAAAGCTATACCGATACAAGAATTTTTGAAAAAGGAGAACATAGATATTCACTATACTTCCAATAGTAACCATACGTCTAACGCCGACATTGAGAGACTACACAACACAATCAATGAGCACATACGCTTGTTAAGGCAGGATAAAGAAAACAAAGACGAAAGTATAGAAGATAAAATGATAAGAATAATAGGTTTTTATAATAATACAATACATAGCAAATATTATAAAGCTCACGTTAGATGAAATACCAAGACAAGAGTAACCCCAAAATCAAAGCTACAATTAAATAAATGTAATTTTTTTTTAGATGATCAAATGGATCATAATGATGGAAACACTTACCCCAATATTCAAGACTCAAACTATCGACTTACAGGACGTATCGAACAATAATGGATACATACCGATAAAAACAGGCGAGACTAAAACTGTAGAACACTACATAAAAGTACTACACATAATAAACACCACAGAATACGAACGAACTATGGAAATAATCAAAACCAACATTGACATCCTAAAGATATCCAGCAGCGAATCAAAAAAATTAATAAATACAATAAATTAGAACTTTATGCTATTAAGAGCAAAAATAGAAAACCTTAACCCACATTTCCGAAGGAAACGGGCTCTCTTAAACATTATAGGAAAGGGTCTAAAAATTATTGCAGGTATAATGGACAGTGACGATGAAGAACAAATAACTAAAACTCTTAAATTACTACATACGGACGAAGAAAACTTAACTAACGAAATAAACAAACTAACTTATATAATCAATGTCATGAACTCCCAAATCCAGAATATAACTAACCACATAAACTATCAGCAAAACATTATCGGGGACTACTTAATCAAAGTCAAGAATATTATAGGGAATATAATTTCAACCATAGAGGACGAGATAACATTTATAGAGCACATATATCAGACTAACAACGACATCTCACTCCTACGGCATCACGTAGACGACATAGGACAAATTATTTTGTTCGGGAAACTGGGAATCATCCCCACAAATATTCTTAGCCAAACCGAACTCGAATTAATCACAGACTTCGACAGTTATACTAATATTAAAGTAGTTCACGGAGGTAACATTATAATAATTCTCTCTAAACCACAATATTCGCAAGATTCACTATCCATGGTGACATTCGTACCCATTCCTGACAAAAATAATAAATCCATAAAGGTTAACCACTCTGATGTTCTCATAGGTTTAGAAAGCAATATTTATAGCACATACATATATTAAAAATAATCTAAAAAGAAATCTTATAAAAATTAACGATGATTGTTTAAACAAAATACTAAACTTTGAAGAAGCTAATTGCAAAATGAAAACATTAAATACACAAGAGATCAGCGAAATAATTCCTGGAGTACTAATTCTTAAACATTTTAACAGCACAATATCCCATAACTGCAACAAAGCTAAATTAAACATTTCAGGAAATTACTTAATCAAATTCGAAAATTGTGAAATAAACGCGTTAAACAAGACTTTTACAAATGTCAAAACAAAAATACAAGACAAGTTTATTCTACCTAATATCATTACAAAAATTAAAGACAATAGTAATACAACACTAGCAGACATAAAAATTGAATCTTTATATTTGAAGTAAATAGAATACGAAGAAACACTGAAAAATTTACTATATACAGATAAGAACTCAAAAATACTTAGTTTTGGTATAGATATCTCAATTATTATATCAATATGTATTTTAATTATTTTTATATACCTCTTTAAGAATACAAAAACATATATTCCAAATGTAAAAAATTAAACTACTATAAACAATCCGGCAAAGTTAATATAATTTCGTCGGAGCCTCAAACTAACGGTGGGGGTGTTATAAAGAATACTATTTCCAAAGAATTTTAATACGAATATTTATTAATTGAGTTTTCCAAAGAATTGTTTGTCCAAGTGCATTTTCGCTAACGAAAATGCAACAGTTAACAAAATGTACCATTAATTCCGAAGAATTTTAATAATTTGTATTTATTGTTCATTCAAGTGCATTTCCGCTAACGAAAATGCAACAGTTAACAAAATGTATAATAACTTTATTATTATTAATTGTATTACTTTGCAAAATGCACAAGACACATTTCCTGAGAATTGTTATGCAAACATTTATTTTTAAGTTGTTGCAAGAAAGCAAAATATTAGTATTTAAGAAAGCACGAAATAAAACGGAAAGCTGATTATCGATTAAACCTCCAACCCAGTTGTTTTATTTTTTTCGTTGTTCGTCACTTCGGTGAAAAAAGTGTGAGACTCCTCCATCTCTGCCGAGTACCCCTTCGAAAAGTTACGATATTTGAAACGTGTACCTTCTCTATGATAGACGTTCTCTGCTATAAGCTGCCACTTCAGCAGTTTGACAGCGCATTTTACATTTCTAAACAAATTGCGAACAGGCAACATATCTTCTTCTTCTTCTTAATTGGCGTAGACACCGCTTACGCGATTATAGCCGAGTTAACAACAGCGCGCCAGTCGTTTCTCCTTTTCGCTACGTGGCGCCAATTGGATATTCCAAGCGTAGCCAGGTCCTTCTCCACTTGGTCCTTTCAACGGAGTGGAGGTCTTCCTCTTCCTCTGCTTCCCCGGCGGCAATACAGCGTCGAATACTTTCAGAGCTGGAGTGTTTTCGTCCATTCGGACAACATGACCCAGCCAGCGCAGCCGCTGTCTTTAATTCGCTGAACTATGTCAATGTCGTCGTATATCTCGTACAGCTCATCGTTCCATCGAATGCGATATTCGCCGTGGCCAACGCGCAAAGGACCATAAATCTTTCGCAGAACTTTTCTCTCGAAAACTCGCAACGTCGACTCATCAGTTGCTGTCATCGCCCAAGCCTCTGCACCATATAGCAGGACGGGAATTATGAGCGACTTATAGAGTTTGGCTTTTGTTCGTCGAGAGAGGACTTTACTTTTCAATTGCCGACTCAGTCCGAAGTAGCACCTGTTGGCAAGAGTTATCCTGCGTTGGATTTCCAGGCTGACATTGTTGGTGGTGTTAATACTGGTTCTTAAATAGACGAAATTATCTACAACTTCAAAGTTATGACTGTCAACAGTGACGTGAGAGCCAAGTCGCGAGTGCGACGACTGTTTGCTTGATGACAGGAGATATTTCGTTTTGCCCTCGTTCACTGCCAGACCCATTTTCTGTGCTTCCTTGTCCAGCTTGTTGAGGCCGATGATATCGATATCATCGGCATACGCCAGCAGCTGTACACTCTTATAGAAGATGGTACCTTCTCTATTTAGTTCTGCAGCTCGAACTATTTTCTCCAGAAGCAGGTTGAAGAAGTCGCACGATAGGGAGTCCCCTTGTCTGAAACTTCGTTTGGTATCGAACGGCTCGGAGAGGTCCTTCCCGATCCTGATGGAGCTTTTGGTGTTACTCAACGAAACGAACAGACAGAGGACGAAGTAGAAAAGACGGAAAGATATAGGACAGTCGAGTAATATACACCGAGGCGTGCGCAACGAAGTCGTCAAACTATTGCGCCGGGTAGTTTAAGTGGCTAATTAGTGTCTAAGCACCTACATATGTACTTTGAATTATTTTAATAAACGTGGTTATAAATTAATAAACAAAGTGTCTTTTACTACAACTTGGGGGCTCGTCCGGGATGTGTGAACAAGTGCAGTGCTAAGAAAAACTATTACACAGGCCCGCAGGCAAATCAAAGTGAAAAGTGATGTTGCCAGGGTGCGCGGTAGACAAACAAGCGCATATGTAAGAGCGGCGCATTCGGGGACAATTCGATTTGCGCAAAAGCAAAATCGGACAATTTGCAGAGTAAAGTGCAGTGAAAACGCGGTGTACGTACTGTACGTAAATTTTAACATCCCCGGAATTTTGGGTGCTCCAACGGACACAGTACCGTTTTACCGGTGAATGACAGTTATGCTAAAACAAGTGTCGGGCCAAGTAGTCACAGTTAAAATTTGAAAAGACTTAAGTCGGAAAGAGACAGCAACGTGCTGGCGTACTATTTATGTGAATTTGTGTGTGTCCGTCTATACTCTGAAAAGCAGTGCATGGAACAGTTCTGCCAACAGAAAAGCAACAGCTTATATACATACATTTAAACTCTGAGACGCTTTTATGTACATACGTACCGATAAACGGCGCAAGTCAAAGCGTCGATCAAGTACATAGTGAGAGCAAGCGTGCATCTACTCGGTATTGCGATAGCAGCGAGAACAACACAACAGGCAGCAGCAGCAAATTAGCGACGGCGAGGAGTAACGTTAATATTGTTCATGCGATCAAGTACATAGTGAGAGCAAGCGTGCATCTACTCGGTATTGCGATAGCAGCGAGCGAGAACAACACAACAGGCAGCAGCAGCAAATCACCGACGGCGAGGAGTAACCTTAATATTGTTCATGCGATCAAGTACATGGTGAGAGTAAGCGTGCATCTACTCGGTATTGCGATAGCAGCGAGAACAACACAACAGGCAGCAGCAGCAAATTAGCGACGGCGAGGAGGAACATAAATAGAATTTTAATTTATCCTAAATCATTTTGATTGAAGTTACATACACATAGGTCATTGCGGACAAGTAGTTATAAATTATATTTAAGTCTCAGTTTAATATTGTTCATGCTATAAGTGTAAGTTTTGTGTTGGTGTAGTCAACAATTTGTAAGATGGATACCGACACGATTAGAGCAATGACAGTGGAGATGCTGAGAGAAAAACTTAGGGAACTTAATTTAAGTGTTGTCGGTAGGAAAAAAGAATTGCAGCTGCGATTGCTTCAGCACATGGTTTTTGAAGGGGAAGAAGAAGCAGGTGAAAATGCGCTTAGTGAAAATGAATCGACAAATTCAATTTACGATGATGCTCCGGCTGATAATTTAGGTGGGCAAAGGGCGATGTTTACACTGCGCGATGTAGAAGATAGTGTTTCGCCATTTTCGGGTGATGGTACGCGCGGAGTGAATCACTGGGTGGAGGAGTTCGAAGATGTTGCCGACACTGTAGGTTGGAGTGGCCTACAGAGGTATGTGTATGCGAAACAATTGCTTAAAGGTGCGGCTAAATCGTTCGCTCGTGGCTTAGTAGGTTGCAGAGATTGGAAGAATCTGAAAGATGCATTGTTAGAAGAGTTCGGCGAAAAGTTGTGCCCCTCTGAAATCCACCGCGCGTTGAGAAACAGACGAAAGGAGGCTAGGGAAAGCATCTACGAATATTTGTATGCACTGATAGAAATAGGGAAACCTATCAATCTCGATGAAAAAAGTATTGTGGAATATTTTGTAGAGGGAGTACCAGATACGAGGGCAAGTAAAGCTATGCTGTACCAGGCGAAAAACATAAAGGAGCTAAAAGAACAGATCCGAGTTTACGAAAAAATTAGAGGGGGACCAACGTCGTCAAACAGAGTGTCCACGCCTCAGACAGGGTCAGGGAAAAATTTTAGTGAGAAGATGCCACAAAGGAAAAAGTGTTTCAAATGTGACAAAGAAGGTCATTTTGCCAGAGAATGTCCGGGGTCAGGACCCAGTAATGCAATATGTTTTAAATGTAGGCAAAGAGGCCATATTGCCAAGGATTGCAAAATGGTTAAAGGTGAGCGAGTAAACACGTTAGGCCACCACAAGGGGAGCAAACGGAAAAGTAGCCTAATATTTATCGATGTATCAATTAGTAACGTTACTTTTAGTGCGCTAGTAGATACAGGCTGCGACTCATGTATAATGAGATACGATACCCTTTTGATGTTAGGTGACATCGAGCTTAGTAGGGATAAGCGGAAATTGTATGGAATAGGCAAGGGGCAACTCACGACATTGGGTTGCTTTGACGCTGAAATTGAGATCGACGAGGTGGTGTTGGAAATTACTTTCCACATAGTAAGAGAACGCGATATACCGTATGCTGCCATAATAGGAAGCGATGTCCTCAAGGACGTGGAGCTGGTTTTTAGGCAAGGGACAGTAACGTTCAAGAAACAGAGTACTCAGGTAGCACCGGGTGGTGACGACACCGATGGGAAAGTTAGTAAGGCAGAGTCGGAGTGCCAGGGTGGCAGCTCGGGAGAGGTTGAGACCGAGATGAAGGTTTCGCACCGTGAGTCGGTGGAGTTGACAGGATTAGCCCAGGGAGCAGTTTCCAGGGAAGGTGTCAGCGTAGAAGGGGGATATGGTTTTTTGAGAGAGTTTGAAGCGTTGTGCCTAGCCGAGAATGAAGGACCAGAAGAGAAGTCGAAGGAAATCGACATATCGCATTTAGATGGAAGTATTGCCAAGGAAGTAGAGCGCCTAGTTACTACCTACAGGCCCGGAAAGCCGTCAAGCGCACCGGTGCAGATGAAGCTTATTCTATCGGATGATAGGCCAGTGTGGCAGCGTCCACGTCGAACGTCAGTTGAAGACCAGCGTTACATAGATCAACAGGTGCAAGCCATGCTAGAAGAGGGGATTATACAATACAGCACTTCGGAATATGCGTCACCTGTGGTACTGACGAAAAAAAGGTTGGGACGAAGCAGTTTTGTTGCGATTTTCGAAAGATTAACGAGAAAATTGTTAGGGACAACTTCCCGATGGCCCTTGTAGACGAAGTGTTAGATAAGTTGCAGGGCGCGAAAGTTTTCATAACCCTCGACCTAAAAAATGGGTTTTATCACGTACCAGTCGAACCTGACTCGCGAAAGTATACTTCGTTTGTCACCCACAGCGGCCAATTTGAATTCCGTTTCGTACCATTTGGGATTACCAACTCACCGGCAGTGTTTTGCAGGTTTATTCGAGCAGTTTTCCAGGAGATGCTCAAAGATGATACGATTATCATATACATGGACGACATCGTTATTCCCGCCAAGGATGAGAACGAATCGTTGGAAAAACTACGTAGAGTACTGAGAAAGGCTAGCGAACATGGGTTACAGATAAAGTGGGAGAAATGTCAGTTCATAAAGAAGCAAATTAATTTTTTGGGGTACATCCTGGAGAACGGTCAAATTTTACCGTCAGTAGAGAAAACTAGGGCCGTGCGAAACTTTCCTATACCGACAAGTAAAAAGGAAATACAGAGGTTTTTAGGATTAACATCGTTTTTTAGGCGTTTTATACGAGACTATTCCATAATAGCCAAACCACTCTCAGACTTACTCAGGATGGATGAAGCTTTTAAAATAGGCGTAGACCAGTTATTAGCTGTAGAAGAATTGAAAAAAGCATTGATTAACGCACCGGCATTAAAACTTTTTGACCCTTCTGCGGAAACGGAGGTACACGCAGACGCTTCTAAACAGGGTTTTGGAGCGGTCTTGTTGCAAAGGGATTCAGAGGATCGAATGTTTCACCCTGTCGAATATATGAGCCGCAAAACTACAGTGGCGGAAGAGAAGTATAGCGCATTCGAGCTAGAGGTTTTAGCAGTGGTTAAGGCATTGCAGAAATGGAACGTATACCTTAAAGATAGGAAGTTCAAGATAGTTAGCGATTGCAACGCTTTCGCCATGACGGTCAAGAAGAGAGATGTCCCAGATAGGGTTATGCGGTGGGCTATGTATCTACAAGAATACGACTACATGGTTGAACACAGGTCGGGATCGCGTATGAGGCACGTGGATGCACTGAGTCGCGTTTATTGTTTACTAGCCGAAGATTCACTAACAGTTAGACTGAGAGAGGCGCAAGAACAAGATACGTGGATTAGAGCAGTGAAGAAGATCCTAGAAACAGGAGGCTATGAGAATTTCTTCTTGAAGAACGGTATAGTTTATTGGGATACCATAAGAGAACTGCTCGTAGTACCATCCAGCATGGAAACAGAGATAATTAAACTAGCACACGATCAGAATCATTTTGCTCGGAAAAAGACACAGGAACTTGTAGAGAAAAACTACTATATACCAGATCTGACAGAAAAGGTGGCAAAAGTTGTAAAGGGATGCGTGGAATGCATAATCGTAGACGCAAAAAGAGGCAAAAAGGAAGGGTTTTTGTGTCCAATAGATAAAGCATGTGAGCCGTTAGGGACCTATCACATTGATCACGTCGGGCCATTAACCGAAACACGCAAGAAATATAACCACATTCTAGTAATAGTGGACGGGTTTTCCAAGTTTACATGGTTATACCCTACAAAGTCTACGGGGGTGGATGAGGTGATCGATAGGCTGGAGAGACAGGCTTCGATATTCGGCAACCCTAAGCGAGTAGTAACCGATAGAGGGGCAGCATTCACGTCTAATAGCTTCAGAGACTATTGTAATAAAGAAAACATACAACATTTTTTAATCGCAACAGGAGTACCACGCGGGAACGGGCAAGTGGAGCGCGTACACGGAACGGTCATTCCAATTATAGCTAAGAAGTGTCAAAGCAACCCCACCCAGTGGTACAACCAGGTGCCGAAAATACAACAAGTTTTAAATAGCACTGTGCCACGCAGCACTAGAACATCGCCCTTTAAAATTCTCACCGGGTTAGATATGCGGGTAAACGATTATCCAGATTTGAGACAAATATTAGACGATTTAACAATAGAGGAGCTAGATACCGAACGAGACTTAGTAAGACAAAGCGCTCAAGAAAATATAAATAAAATACAAAACGAAAACTGTAGAACTTTCAATAAAAATAGGAAAGAAGAAGTTAGCTACAACATCGGTGATTTAGTTGCCATCAAAAAGACTCAGTTCGGGACCGCTATGAAACTGAGGCCAAAATATTTAGGACCGTATAGGGTAGCCGCCAAGCTAAACCACGGTAGATATGAGGTAAGGAAAGTGGGTAACCAAGAGGGCCCGCTTAGAACAACAACCATAGCTGAAAATATGCAGCCATGGCGCTAGCTATTCGGGGTCGAATAATGTGTCAGGATGACCGATTGTGGGAATGGGATATCGGGGTAGGTGGCAACTCTACGCAGGCGAACGGAGGAACGACAGAACGCGAAACGAACAGACAGAGGACGAAGTAGAAAAGACGGAAAGGTATAGCATAGTCGAGTAAGATCCATCAAGGCGTGCGCAACAAGAAGTCGTCAAACTATTGCGCCGCAGCTATTTAGTGTCTAAGCACCTATATATATATTTGTATACTTTAAATTGTTTAATAAACGGTGTAAACTAAAGTGAAAGTGTCTTTAACTACATGTATACGATTCATCCCAACAACGCGGAATGTTTTTATTTGCGATTGCTATTGATGAACGTTCAAATATTTGAAAATAGTTGATGGTCATTTATGTGAGACGTATCGCGAGGCATGTCACCTACTGCATTTGTTGGAAAACGATTCACATTGGGAATCGACGCTTCAAGATGCATGGGTTTCATCTTTACCACAACAAATAAGAATGCTTTTCTCGATTATAATATCAACATTCATGCCGTCGAATCCACTGGAATTATAGAACAAATATCAAGATTACATGACGGAAGATATTTTGATTCGGATGCGTCGTACGTCAAATAATCCAGATTTGATGATTACCTTGGAAATGTACAATGAAGCATTAATAATCATTGAAGATATGTGTCTCAAAATTGCGCATAAAGCATTACCACAGTTATCTATGATTTCACCTGATCGTCCGATGCATGATTTGATGGATCAAGAATTGCAACGTGAACAACAATTCAATTGTGACGAATTGATTGAATTTGTGCAATCAAATATTGACAAATTAAATGATCAACAAAACTATGTATGTATATCAAACAATTTTGCAAGCTGTTTCTGTGGGATGAGTGCACAAATTACGCGGAAATCAACAGCTGTTTGGTGGTGCCTTGATATTGTTATCAGGTGATTTTCGACAAACATTGCCAATTTCTTCCTCGATCAACTCCTGCCGATGAAATAAATGCATGCCTGAAATCTTCTGCTCTCTGGAGATTTGTGAAAAAATTGACGTGGAATGGCAATATGCGTGTCCTATTACAAGACGATTCATCTGCATATCAGTTTTCGGAACAATTGTTGGATATCGAAAATGGAAAAGTGCAAATCGACAATACATACTAATGGAATGATCACCTTGCCCGAAAATTTTTGTACAATTTTGCAAACAAAAGAAGAATTGGTCGAATGCGTTTTCCCAAATATCATTCAGAATCACAGAAGCCATGATTGGTTAGCAGAACGTTCAATATTGGCACCGAAGAATATACACGTCAATGCAATGAACTTCCAAATTCAAGAAAAATAGCCAGGTGAAGTCATAACATATAAATCCATTGACAGCGTTATGGATGAAGATGAAGCTGTGCATTATCCAATTGAATTTCTGAATTCATTGAAACCACCTGGTACACCGCCACATCTTTTGAATTTAAAGGTTTGTTCACTACTTTAATCATTACAGAATATAAATCTGTAAGGAGGTTCAATGAAATATATTATTGATTCCATTTTTAAGGTTGGTTCACCAATCATATTACTACGGAATATCAATCCTCCAAAAATGTGTAATGGTACACGACTGGCAATAAAGAAGCTAATACCAAATTTGATTGAAGCAACTATACTCAATGGCAAAGCGAAATGTGCTTATACCACGTATTCCAATGATTCCAACAGACATGCCATTCGATTTCAAACGTCTGCAATTTCCGGTGCGTTTATCATTTGCCATGACTATAAACAAAGGACAAACATTTCAAATATGCGGAGTAAATTTGGAAGAATCGTGTTTTTAACATGGACAATTATATGTTGCATGTTCGAGAGTCGGTACTGCACATCGTTTATTCATTCATGCACCGGACAGTAAAACTAAGAACGTTGTTTACCAAAATGTTTTAGATTAGAACTCGAATTTTTGAGATTTACAATTTATTATATACGCTTATGTAAAAATAAGAAGAAACTGAAGAATAAATACTTTCAATGTTTGAAGAGTATTACTTTGTTGAATTTTTTATTGAATCGCTATGACAATTTTCTTATTATTCGTATTTATGTACGCTTCTCAATGTTAGCGTGATAACAATTTTATGGAGTAAATGGATAATATCGTACGAATGCATTCTCATGAACTGCATATCCTTTATCAACAACATCTTGGTCAATCCTCATCCTTAATTCATAATTGTCTAAATTTATGAAAAAGATTTCGTCTATTTGTTTCCTTATTTTCATAGTGAAAGATTCGTTCAAAGCAATTTCTTCAAAATATTTGATAGCTTCTCGCGACTGGTATTTCCCATTACTTGGCTTGATATTTGCTAATCGGCAATTCAGAATTTGCTCTACATCTTGGTATTCCTTTTCTTCCGGTCTGAATTTTACGGTGACACGATGGGCTATCAATCGACTGAACAACAACTGTTTTTTCCTGAAGATAATCAGAATGGAATGTTCTTCTCATATCGAATCATTTCATCGTCATTTTTTGTATGGTATACTTTGGAAACAAAATTTTTTTTTTATTATATTGAATTATACTGTATTTGTTATTGACTTTTTTGTTTGGCTATTAACTTACTGTTTTATTACACTTTTATGAATGGAAAATCACATTATTTTCAAATACAGAGTAATTATTATCGCAGAATATAATTATATACCATGAAATTTCAGGTTTTTTTGTTTGCTAAATAAGTTGACTTTTGCTCAAGTAACAATATAATGTGACATTACTCATTCATGTCAAATGCTTATGTTTTTGTTTTTCTTATGTTTTACACTCAAACGTCAATTTTATTTAGATTTGTCGTTTGTGGATATTTCATAAAATCTGGGGGGTTACTCTGTAAGGCGTTACGAATAGCAATGCGTTGCGAAAGTGAAATGCGTTGCGAAGGGAAATCGGTACTCTGTAACACTTTCGCATTGTAAACAGTGTTGCACTGTTTTCACGTTGACAAATTTCCAGTATAGTCGACATTACTGACCGAAACGAAGAAGAATGAAAACAAAATCAATAACAGAAAAGTGAAGAAGTGTAGAAAATTGACAGATAAACATAAAATTAAATTTTCAACAGCCAATTTATATTTTTTTTTACTCATTTTATGTTTTTTTTCATGCATTTTGAAATCACTTTTAGGTTTACATTAATTTCAGACAACACTTTTAATGAACCTTTGGTTATCCACCTGCTTATTTAAAAGGCTATCTTTCTTTTGCGGAGCCACTCTCTGACGTGAACAATGTGGCATTTCATCCACTGGCGTTGGTTCATTCTGTCGGAATTCGTCGGTTGTAATGTCTGACCCACTTGGTTGTGTTAACTGTGCTGCACCAAATTCTGAGGTGCCGCTTATTCCACTGGCGGATATTTCTATTGCCAGAAGCTCACTAACCTGCTCCTCCAACGGTGTTAAGGCGCAATGACTTGGAGGACCACCACCAGTTCCAGAAATACTTATTTTATTCCGACGCATTTTTGCTTTCAAATGAGTTTTATAATCCGACCAAACCTTTAAATAATTAAGTAATATGTGCTTCAAAAATCATTTATAATTAATCTTTTTTACCTTTTTCCATTTTAAAACATCGCGCGATGGTGGCCCCGCAGCATTAAGGTCACATACCAACTCTTTCCATAAATTATTTGCAGCATTTTTCGCGTCCACAGTTTTCAGTTGTACTTTGGAAAGTTCTGAATGTGTTTTCATGTAATTGATTAAAATTTCGAACTGTGTTGGGTTTGTTTGTTTATTTTTAAAATGTTCCCTGTTAAATAAATCTTTTTTTTAATTAAAACTACAAATAGTTCTTCAGTCATTTTTTGTCCGTTGCGCTTGCCAGTTTGATATCGAATCAAAAATACGTTAAACGCACAGATTTGACAGTCGTTTACGCAATACAGAGTGCTGCCATTGCGAAGGGGTAAAAATAAATGCGCAAAACGCAATTTCCAATGCGCTTGTCGCCTTACAGAGTTGCTTTTTGTCATTTACGAACTTTTTCACTTGCGCAACGCCTTACAGAGTAACCCCCCTGAAAAGAGGCAATTGCTTTGGCAATTTTATCGCATATTTGAATATTCAATATGTTTAAAAAGAAGATGACAAAAATGTCTATAATGAAAAAAAATTAAATGAAGTATAATAGCCGATAAATATTTATTTAAAAAAAAATGAATAAATTATTAATATATTCACGAACTGCGCAGCAAAGCGCGCCGGGTAAGCTAGTACTCAATAAAAATTTGATTGTACATTTTTTTAAACACGTGCTATTGCTCAAATTGTTGGTAAACTAATAATAAAATACCATGTTACAAAACATAAAAAATAATATTTGGGCGCATTATCATCACAAAAATATTCTCAATGAATTTCAATACTAAATCTTACAGATTGACCAATATGTTCAACAAGCAATTAGCCAAACTGCACTGAAGAACTATTTGTGCAAAGTTTTATTCTTATAACTTCATATATGATTTATTTATATAGTGTGAGGTGAAAGAATCATATGAAATTTAATAGTATGGTATATGGGAAGGAGGCGTGTCTGTAATTCGGTTTCGCCCATTTTCACTTTGGGTTATAGACATACGTGGATAACCTTACACACCGAGTTTAATAGAAATTACTTGAGTACTTCTAGAAATATAGGATTGCACGGAAAGGAGGGTGTGGCACGATTGGATTATAGCCCAATGGTGTTCTTTCTACTATGATCCTCTGTACACATTTACAGTTTTGATGTTTAGTTATAGATTTTATAGGTTTTCGATTAATGACATTTTGTGGGATTGGCAACTCTCCGATTATACCCATCTGAAGCCAGAGGAGGGCAAACCCTCGTTGGGTGCCAATGGATCTGTTCCCCGTTCTCTGCATGAACCTTATCTATAATCTATGTTTTCTGGTCGTTCTAATAATACATTAAATTAATTAATATCCCAAGCTTGCGCGAATATTATTAGTCACAGCTTATGGAGGCTTTCTGTTTCTGCAGCTTGATGTTCAGCATGCTTGAGTTTTTACAAATGGCATATGGATGAATATACATATGTACATACTATATATATGTATATGTACATATATGCAAATAAGTTTGAACAAGCGCAAGTTGAAAAAGTAATAGTGAATATTTTCACATACAAGTACAAAATTAAAGCGGTCTGAGTTCACACATTCAACTCTTCTGTTTCAATTTAATTTGTGGCGCTTTTTGTAGAACACAATTTTTTATTTCAAAATCAAATATTTTGCCTAAGTCAAATACTGTATGTCGACATATATTTTTATAATTTTTTAGTTTTAATAAACCTTTTTTTTACTAAATTCAAGGCATTAGCCTATATCTCATTCAGCTGTCCTCTATCTCCTTCTTTATTATAGGAATCTTTATGAATGTTTTAATTACGCATACGCATACTCGTGATTGTTCTAAGCATTTTAGATTGGAATCTTTGTATTATATCAGTGTTGGTTGCACAGGTCGTACCCCACAGTTAAATGCCATACATGCAAATCGGTTTTATGATTGCATTGGATAATAGGACTTTGTTGTCTAGACTAAGTTTAGCATTTTTGTTTAAAAGCCAATTTAAATTTGCTGCTCTTAACTACATGCAAGTGGCATTTATTCTTAACACAAAAAACTGTAACAAATCTTTATAATTTAAATAGAAATTCTAAAATCTATTTAAAACTTACCTCCCTCAACAATTTAGCTGCCTAATATGTCTTTATGTAAAATGGCAGCTAAAACAGGATTGTAATTATATTTTTACGAGTCATTGCGAGAAACTAAACATGGGTTTTGTTCTGACATATTTTACAGCCATTGCAAATAATTTTTTGCGTGTGTTTGTTGTTTTGTTGCATCAAGTGGAAAATTCAGCAATTCGTGCACCGTGCAAGGGTTTTTCAAGAGCAAGAGAATACCCCTATTATTTACTTTAATGTGTATGGTTACATTTTTGCTCATTAATATTTATAAGCCAGTTGGCTAATCATTCTTCGACAAAAGTTAAGTACTGCTCTAACACTAATCTTAATAAAACTTTTTCTACTAAATGACATATTAATTCAAATTTCATTATTATTACCCTCATTATTTACATTTTTTTTTAAAGTCAATTCATTTTATTATTATTATTCTAATTTTCCTTAGCTTACAAATTAACTTTGCGATTTTAAAAAAAAAAACCATCTTCCTCTTGTCTCCAATCGAAAGTGCTCTTTATTTCATGACGCACTTATTACAATATTGTTTACTTAATACTAACTGCGCAGTTCAGACCTTATTGGAATGAACGCGAATTTCTTAAGATATGTTTATAAATTTAAGCTGCCTCAGCTTTATTTATTTCTTATTAATTCACTTAAAGCTTTACGGATTTCTGATTACAGTTTTTATACTCTCGCAACAATGTTGCTAAGGAGAGTATTATAGTTTTGTTCACATAACGGTTGTTTGTAAGTCCTAAAACTAAAAGAGTCAGATATAGGGTTATATATACCAAAGTGATCAGGGTGACGAGTAGAGTCGAAATCCGGATGTCTGTCTGTCCGTCCGTCCGTCTGTCCGTCCGTCTGTCCGTCCGTCCGTCCGTCCGTGCAAGCTGTAACTTGAGTAAAAATTGAGATATCATGATGAAACTTGGTACACGTATTCCTTGGCTCCATAAGAAGGTCAAGTTCGAAGATGGGTAAAATCGGCCCACTGCCACGCCCACAAAATGGCGGAAACCGAAAACGTATAAAGTGTCATAACTAAGCCATAGATAATGATATTAAAGTGAAATTTGGCACAAAGGATCGCATTAGGGAGGGGCATATTTGGACGCAATTTTTTTGGAAAAGTGGGCGTGGCCTCGCCCCCTACTAAGTTTTTTGTACATATCTCGGAAACTACTATAGCTATGTCAACCAAACTCTACAGAGTCGTGTACTTCAGGCATTTCCATATACAGTTCCAAAATGGAAGAAATCGGGTAATAACCACGCCCACCCCCCATACAAAGGTTATGTTGAAAATCACTAAAAGTGCGTTAACCGACTAACAAAAAACGTCAGAAACACTAAATTTTACGGAAGATATTGCAGAAGGAAGCTGCACCCAGGCGTTTTTTAAAAATTGAAAATGGGCGTGGCCTCGCCCACTTATGGACCTAAAACCATATCTCAGGAACTACTAGACCGATTTCAATGAAATTCGGTATATAATATTTTCTTAACACCCTGATGACATGTACGAAATATGGGTGAAATCGGTTTGCAACCACGCCTTCTTCCAATATAACGCTATTTTGAATTCCATCTAATGATTTCTCTGTATAATATAAGTATATAGTACATTAGGAACCAATGATGATAGCGGAATAAAACTTTACAAAAATACGGTATTTGAAAAATATGTAAATGACGTATAATGAAATCTCGATTATCACTTTATCATGCGAGAGTATAAAATGTTCGGTGACACCCGAATTTAGCCCTTCCTTACTTGTTTTATATTACCCGTTATGCTATTGAGCTAAGGGCAATGTTAACTTGCATGCCAAATAGGGTGGGTCGATTCCGGGCTTTTTCGATTCGGGATTTCTAATAGTGCGAAAAAGTTGCCTTAGTACTTCCTGATTCCAATGCAACTTTTTGTTTTGTGATCGGATTGCATCTTCAACCCCAACTCCGACCTTGAATTTTCGGAATTTCGCCCAAAATCGTGAAATTGTCTACCTAGCGCCTGAAATACGCATCTCATGGCAAAATGTATGAAACAAAAGTTATTTGTCACGTCATTTGCTACCGAAATGGTATACGTGATCATGGCCGTAGGACGAACCGTTCCCGATATGCGAGTGAAAAGGCGGCACGCCACAGCGCAAGGTGAAAATTGTTGCAGCTCTCAGCTAACCTGTATTGGTCACCCAGAACCCACCGCGTGGAGGTGGCTGCTCTTCGGGTTCCTCCCAAGCCCAACCCAACCAACCAACCATATGTCAGGCTTGTTTTAGTCTGAATCTGTGTCAAATTTATTGATAAAATCAGATTTTGTACTAAACTTTGGCACTTGTTGCCTAGATTTCAGTGTAGAGCGTGTAAAACGATCACGAGATTGGGGGCCAATAACTTTAGAAGATGCCTCTGTCACCAGTTTGCCGGTTCTCTCGACTGTCACGGTGTGAGAGGGGAATTCACTAAATTTCCATACCTCTGCAGTGTCTCTCGACAGCCCTTTTATGAGTTCTTCGTTAGAAACTGAACAAAGAACTGGAGGAACAGTCAAGGTAATAGTCTTCCAGTTAATCATATCGTAATAATTATTAGCTTTGAAATTCAGCTTTGGCACTTTATTACATCTAACTCTTCCATTTACAATGTCAGACTCTGCTTCTCTGGCTGCCAGAAGACGTTTAAGGGCCAACTTTCTGACTTCTATCCGTTCGTCAGTCATCATACTAAGGAGAATGTTTTCTGGAAGCAAAGAAAGCATTCTGTTGAATGGATGAATCGACAACTTGCGCAGTTTAGCAGGTAAGTATTTCGACCTTTGAATTGCAGCATAGAGATGACGCGAGCCATCGTTGATTGAACTGTTGAATCTTATTGAGAACCACAAAGGTGAGTAAACTGTAAGTATGTACTTGACCAAAATCTTTATTTTCTTTGTTGGTTTGTCAGTAGAAATGTTTAATCTCAGAATTATATTTGCACAGGTGAGCCAGCGCGATTTGCACATGTTACCTGGATGCATCGACGCTAAGTCTGAGGAACATTGACCGGAAATAACAGCTTCTGATATTTTATAGAGGAGGATGGCGTCAGGTGTGAAGTTCACGCAAGTGAGGAAAGTTCTCTGATCGTCATTCACTTGGGAGTGGCCAGAAACGATTCTTTTACATATGGCTCAAGCAGCTCACTACTTCCGGTCTTTGACCAAGTATCCTCTGGGTAGCCTAAGAACATCCGTTTGAAGGCGAGCTAAAGTGAGAAGGCGAAATATCCCCTACATAGGGTTGTGCGCTGGGTTTGGGACCCGCCACGTAAAAAAAACACCCCCAATGAACAGTAACAACCAGCCTCGGATGAGAGACCCCCTTTTGATGACGACCACGGCAAACGAAATAAGGACTACGATTTAAGGGCATGCACCTGGAATGTCCGGTCCCTTAATTGGGAAGGTGCCGCTGCCCAGCTGGTTGATGTCCTCGTGAAAATAAAGGCTGACATCACCGCCGTCCAAGAAATGCGATGGACGGGACAAGGACTAAGACGAATAGGTCCTTGTGGCATTTACTACAGTGGCCATATAAAGGAGCGCAAGTTTGGTGTGGGATTCGTGGTGGGAGAGAGACTTCGTCGCCGAGTACTATCATTCACTCCGGTGAATGAACGTCTAGCCACAATCCGCATCAAAGCGAGGTTCTTCAACATATCGCTGATTTGCGCCCACGCCCCGACGGAAGAGAAGGACGATGTGACCAAAGATGCCTTTTATGAGTGCTTGGAGCGCACTTATGAGAGCTGCCCCCGCCACGATGTCAAAAATGTGCTTGGCGATTTTAACGCCAGGGTGGGCAAAGAAGGTATATTTGGCTCTACGGTCGGTAAATTCAGCCTCCACGATGAAACATCCCCAAATGGGTTAAGGCTGATCGACTTCGCCGGGGCCCGAAATATGGTTATCTGTAGTACTAGATTCCAGCATAAGAAGATTCATCAAGCTACCTGGCTGTCTCCGGATCGAAAAACTACCAACCAGATCGATCATGTTGTGATAGACGGAAGACACGTCTCCAGTGTTTTAGATGTGCGTGCGTTCCGAGGTCCTAACATCGATTCGGACCACTATCTTGTTGCAGCTAAGATTCGCACCCGCCTCTGTGCAGCAAAAAACGCACGCCAACAAACACAAGGAAGGTTCGACGTCGACAAGCTGCAATCACAACAGACAGCCGAACGATTTTCTACTCGGCTTGCACTCCTGCTCTCTGAGAGCACTCGTCAACAACTCGGTATAAGGGAACTGTGGGACGGCATTTCAAACTCCTTACGTACAGCTGCAACCGAAACCATTGGTTTTCGGAAAGTGCAAAAGAACAGCTGGTACGACGAGGAGTGCCGTGTCGCAGCGGAGAGAAAACAGGCTGCCTACCTCGCAATGTTACGTTCGACCACAACACGTGCGGGATGGGATAGATACCGAGAGTTGAAGAGGGAAGCGAGACGCATTTGTAGACAGAAGAAGAAAGAGGCCGAAATGCGTGAGTACGAAGAGCTTGATAAGCTGGCCGACAGGGGTAATGCTCGAAAATTCTACGAAAAAATGCGGCGGCTTACAGAAGGTTTCAAGACAGGAGCATACTCTTGTAGAACCCCCAAAGGTGATCTAGTCGCCGATGCCCAGAGCATACTTAAATTATGGAGGGAACACTTCTCCAACCTGCTGAATGGCAGTGAACGCACAACACCAGGAGAAGGCGAACCCGATTCCCCAATCAATGACGATGGAGCAGACGTTCCATTACCCGACCATGAAGAAGCTCGAATAGCAATTGCCCGCCTGAAAAACAACAAAGCGGCAGGGGCCGACGGATCGCCGGCCGAGCTATTCAAACACGGCGGCGAAGAACTGATAAGGAGCATGCATCAGCTTCTTTGTAAAATATGGTCGGACGAAAGCATGCCCAACGATTGGAATTTAAGTGTGCTATGCCCAATCCATAAAAAAGGAGACCCCACAATCTGCGCCAACTACCGTGGGATTAGCCTCCTCAACATCGCATATAAGGTTCTATCGAGCGTATTGTGTGAAAGATTAAAGCCCACCGTCAACAAGCTGATTGGACCTTATCAGTGTGGCTTTACACCTGGAAAATCAACAACCGACCAGATATTCACCATGCGCCAAATTTTGGAAAAGACCCGTGAAAGAAGAATCGACACACATCACCTCTTCGTCGATTTCAAAGCTGCTTTCGACAGCACGAAAAGGAGCTGCCTTTATGCCGCGATGTCTGAATTTGGTATCCCCGCAAAACTAATACGGCTGTGTAAACTGACGTTGAGCAACACGATAAGCTCCGTAAGGATCGGGAAGGACCTCTCCGAGCCGTTCGATACCAAACGAGGTTTCAGACAAGGTGATTCCCTATCGTGCGATTTCTTCAACCTCCTTCTGGAGAAAATAGTTCGAGCTGCAGAACTAAATAGAGAAGGTACTATCTTCTATAAGAGTGTACAGCTGCTGGCGTATTCCGATGATATTGATATCATCGGCCTCAACACCCGCGCCGTTAGTTCTGCTTTCTCCAGACTGGACAAGGAAGCAAAAGAAATGGGTCTGGCAGTGAACGAGGGCAAGACGAAATATCTCCTGTCATCAAACAAACAGTCGTCCCATTCGCGACTTGGCACTCACGTCACTGTTGACAGTCATAACTTTGAAGTTGTAGATAATTTCGTCTATTTAGGAACCAGTATTAACACCACCAACAACGTCAGCCTGGAAATCCCACGCAGGATAACTCTTGCCAACAGGTGCTACTTCGGACTGAGTAGGCAATTGAGAAGCAAAATCCTCTCTCGACAAACAAAAACCAAACTCTATAATTCACTCATAATTCCCGTCCTGCTATATGGTGCAGAGGCTTGGACGATGTCAACAACTGATGAGTCGACGTTGCGAGTTTTTGAGAGAAAGTTCTCGAAAACACTCCAGCTCTGAAAGTATTCGACGCTGTACCCGCCGGGGGAAGCAGAGGAAGAGGAAGACCTCCACTCCGTTGGAAGGACCAGGTGGAGAAGGACCTGGCTACGCTTGGAATATCCAATTGGCGCCACGTAGCGAAAAGAAGAAACGACTGGCGCGCTGTTGTTAACTCGGCTATAATCGCGTAAGCGGTGTCTACGCCAATTAAGAAGAAGAAGAAGATATTTTATAGAGATAAGCTTGGTCTGTGCTAAGTTGGGTCGGATTAATAACCTCAGAAGGTAATTGGCAGGATGGAAAACTTTCAAATTTGACAACAGGCAACTTCTCACAATCAGGGAGCAGTTTACCTATGTCGCCAGAGAATGTATTTGGACTCTTTGAGAAACCAACTATGTGTTCGAAAAGATCAGGAAATGGAAGTTCGTTGAAATGTAGAAGACAAGCAACCCACTGTAATGGCCTACCTATCCTTTCTTCTAGTTTCCGAATGATTCCACCTTTCCAACTTGTTTTCGTGTTGGTGCCATCAGCACCGACAACTTCTAAATGTTCCACATCAATTGAATTGTCTTGTAAATGTTGCCATATAGCTTGCGTCTCATTCTCAGCTGACCCGGAAGGAGAGGTGACGTGGCCAAAATAATGACAACCAGGTTCCGCTATAAGAGAAATATGTTCCTCTTTGACAGTGCCGCGGTAGTACTTTTTACCTTCGCTGACTTGTGTAAGTGTATTTTCTTTGCGGCCGTCAAAATACAGCCCATATACAGAGTCAATACTTTCGGTGTTTTGGAGCTTAACTCCAACACTTTTTTTTGCCCGACTAATCTTGCATTTGTCAGTGACAAAGCTAGCCTGATCCTCTGTTATCAAACCTGCTTTTTTGGCATCCAGAAAAGCAGATGAAACAATCAAGGTCGCTGCTCTATCACTTACTCCACATCTTTGGGCAGCTAAAGCAGTGAGTTCTAATGCTAGTGTGTTTTGCTTGGTTTTAGAGGATGGAAGAGAAAATTCATCATCAGCATCGTTTTTGGAAGAATCCATGTGCGACGCACCTACATTGTTGTCGTCTGTATAAGAGTCTGGCTGATCTGAATACTTTTCTGGTAAGTGTTGATGTTGAATGACGTTTTGAAAGCTTTTCTTTACGTTAATTTTTCTTTGTAATCTTTTTTGTTTCAGGTAGATCAACACTTCTTTCCTTTCCTTTGAACAAGTGCAAGAAGAAAAATATGTCAAATAATTTTCCGGCAGAAGAAACAAAGTCGTCTCTTTTAGAGCTCAAACCTATTGGGTTCCTTAAAAATATTTGTTTTAGAGTCAGAAATTTCGTATGGTATGTGGTGAGCATTTGAACAACTCTGATGTGTGAAACTATCGGAATAGATGACTTTTTGAAAGTATTTTCAACCTTTTTCGCAACTATTTCTGTAACCTCTTTACTCCTCGGTTCATAGTTGTCGCTTCGGAGTCGCCCTATACGAAATCTTTCAAATTGATAACACAAAAGAACATCCTGCTACGTAGGAAACTGGGACTCAGAGAGATTGTACGGATATATGCCAAACACATGACATTTCTGTCTAAATTTAAATTTAGATACAAACATTTTGAGTTCTGTGTTCTGTTAAGAGAATATAAATGATAGCACTCGGCAAAATCAACGACAAGAGTGAAGGAACTCGATGAAAAAATATCTATGTGGAGACCAGTCCGAACGTGTCGTATGGCGCAGGGAAATGAATGAAAGTGATAGAACTCGGCGAAATCACCGACAAGAGTGAAAGAACTCGATGAAAAAATATTTGTGTGGAGACCTATCCGAACGTGTCCTTTGGCGTAGGTGAATGAATGTGAGTGATAGCACTCGGCGAAATCAACGTCAAGAAGTGTGGTCGCAAGCCGATTTTCACCTTGCGCTGTGGCGCGCCGCCTTTTCGCTCGTATCTCGGGAACGGTTCGTCCTACGGCCATGATCACGTATACCATTTCGGTAGCAAATGACATGACAAATAACTTTTGTTTTATACATTTTGCCATGAGATGCGTATTTCAGGCGCTAGGTAGACAATTTCACGATTTTAGGTGAATTTCCGAAATTTCAAGGCCGCTGTTGGGGTCCGATCTCAAAACAAAAAGTTGCATTGGAATCAGGAAGTACTAAGGCAACTTTTCCGCACTATTAGAAATCCCGAATCGAAAAAAGTCCGGAATCGACCCACCCTAATGCCAAAGGACGTCAGTGCATACATAAATTTTCAGTTGGCAGATCCCCTTATAAGACACTGAAAATTTGTTTGGTTCTTTCCTAGAGTAGTATACTTTCCTTATAAATACACCAGGTTGTTGTTTGAGACAGGTCCGATTCTTGAAAACGTCTTGGAATCGTCAAATTACGGTCTTATATTTGCCTGAACGGCAGCAATACTTTTATTTTTTCGAGCGGCCATAAAATGGCAAAAGATTTTGATATATATTATTTTTTTGATAATTTGTAACCGTTGTTCTTGCTAATATCTTTCCATGATGAAATTATAAACATTACTTCCTACAATGGAAAAATTGCAGTTGAGGCAATATAAGAAATTGCCGTAACGACACTTAGAAATCATATCATTCCTATTGGTGTAGTTTATTAACGAAAACAGAATAAGATCATCAGCGACTAAAATTGGAAAAATGTCTCGCTCTACAATTGAAAAAAGAAAAATTATTATTAATGATTACGAAAATAATAAGCCTTAAAAAATTAGTCAAATTGTAGTTGTAAAATCTACTGTGTTTAATATAATTCAGCTCTTTATTACTTTCAGAGAAATAAGCAAATAACATTGTTTTCTTTGTTAGGTGTGTCTTGCTCAGCTAATTCCTTTAGCTCATCATTAGAACATGCTGTGTTTTGAACTACATATTTCTTCAGCGTCTTTCACTTTTACTTAATTTGAACCGGTTTTTTTTTTTGCTAATTCCACTATTTACTCCATATTGGCAGGGTGCCAAATGGCTCTTACTTGAATTTGGCCAAATGATGCCCATACTCCATTCAGAGATCTTTTTGTTAAATATTTCCAAGAAGTTGTAGTTTTTCCAAAAGTTTTGATTAATTGCCTCTTTGCTTCGTTTATTATTTCCAACATCTGGCATACCCATAACCAGCAAGCCTTTACATTGGATATAACGGCTTGGACCATTGCACAGTGGTCGGTCTTGTATGGAATCAGTGGCCAAAAATACTTCCACTGCCTAAATAAAAATAAAACTTTTTCCAAAGCTTTTTAAAATCTCCGTCTTCCGTTTCCCACTTCGCCACCTCCCGAAGGTAACAAAATTTAATTAATTATATTAAATTAAGAAAGTTGATAAACGAAAAAAGGATTTTTTTGAATATTAGTCAACTAAATCAAAAACTGATTTTAATAAAATTTATTTACTTGTGCATGATAGTTTCTTTGACGGGTGATGAAAGGATCTAAGCTCAAAAGCATTCGGTTTAGCAAGTCCTGATTTGTAGCGATCCGTTAGTTCTTTCGTATATGATGGAGTCGATGCATTTTAACGTCCTTATTGCTTGACTCAACTCTCAGCTCTTATGAGAGCTCTCCAATTGAAACTGCTGCATATTGAATAACAATGAGAGCGTGAATTACAATTTTGCGGACTGACGAGGGAAGATAATATCAGGAATATTTTGAAGTTAATTCCTTTGCAGGATCTAGCGCAAATCCAGTACTTTTAGGGTTTAATAAACAGATTCCTTTTGAAATTGAATTCGAACAGGACGGCAATATCGGGTGGACGAAGATCTGCAATTTTTCCAAATTTGTTTTGCTCTTCAACATTTTGCGATTTTATTATTAGTTGAAGAGGGACATAATACATACATATTATATGTCGTGACAAACAAATTATTCTCTTACAAATTATTATTTTCAAATTTCTGCTTATACTCGCTCTAAGAATTGCCAACAAAGCTACATATTCCTATTGATAATAGGTAATTAGAGGACTCATTCCGTTCATTAATTACATTTGTGACGCAATGTGGTCCAATAATTTTTTTTATCTCAACTTCAGCATCAGATTTTGAGGTCTTTATTTGCTCAGGATAACTGTTTTTCTTTAAAATGTTATTACAGCAGGGTAAAAAGTTAATATCAAGTTTTTTGTTAACGAAGCTTCTAATAAGTAGATGCTGATGCTTTATTAAATTTGCTTCGGTGATAAGTGATATTACTTCACAAATATTCTAAACACTAAAATTCAAAAATAAAATATTATATATAGGCGTGAAAGTTACGATGTGCCTAAATAAAAGTACGTATAAAACAAACATTTGATAAAAGAGAGAAAATGATAAAATGAAAACCAAAGCTCAAATATGTACATATATATATGATGAAAAAAAACATAAAAAACAGTAAAATATGCACGAAAATACGTGCACATAAATACAAAAAACTATATCGCATGCCTGGAAAAATAACATGAATAACAAAGAAAGTTGCAAAAAGTAGCAGCTAAAAAAACAGCATAGATTTAGAAAACATTAACTGATATAAACAAACTTGATTCATTTGAGGGCGAGACAGGGATCACAACTTTTTGTATTCCTTAAATTGATGTATAAAGAAAAACATACCACTCAAAAGGGCACTTATAAAACAATTGTTTTAAAATAGTAAAACAACATATTATTACATAAAAAACACTTTTTTATATAACATATACATTTGTTATCAATACTCATTTCGATTTATGGGGATTAAACACGATTTTATATTGCAATTTAATTTATTATAAGAGATAATTTTTAAGGTATTTTCACTGCACATTCCGCGTGTTTCTATTGTCTCACCTCTCTCGCTTTTCGTAGCCCCTACGAATGGAATAGAGCAAAAATGTATTTACCTTTAGTTTTATTGGTGTTTTAAGAAATAGCTTTGATACAAACAGTGGTAAATTTCAAACTTTTATTTTTTTATTTTTGGCCTATGAAATCGACTGCACACTTGATTGGTTAAAATTTAATTTAAACCTGGTTCTCTTTATTAGAGCCTTGTGTCTTGTGGTAAATACCATACAATTGTTAGTGCTTGGGTTTTACATAATATACATACTCGTATGTACTGTTTATATCATAAATCACAATGTGTCATGATATAAACATTGAGATTGCTTAAGATGATGATTAATAAAACAATTTACAAAAAGATTCTCGTAAGGTTCAGCAAAAAACTATAATACTATATATATATACTTATAAATGAGAGATAAATTATTTCAGTATTTGAAGCATCATAATTTAAAGAAATAAAAATATTTTATGAGGTTCAAATAGGACAAAATGCATTTTATTCATTTCGTAGTGTAAACAAAAATTCATATTTAAAAATTTACGTAACAGAACTAATTAACAATTTTCACTATTACATGATAAGAAATTGTTTTTTTTTTTAAATTGGATGATAACCCTGCTCAGTTCTTAAATAAAAAAAAAAGAAAACACTAATTGTTGGAGGAATACGTACATGTTCTGGTAACGGGGTAGACTGTAACCAAAATACTCATGCATTTCCTTAATATATGGAGCAATGCATGAAAACGCGCCCGTTAGACATTACTTTTGGCGAATTTGCAGGCTGACAGAAAATTGGTCGAGGACGAGTTTTAATGAAAGCATTCAAAAAATTTTCTAACAAAAATAAAATGAAGAGACTTAACTTAAATCTTGCACCAGTATGTCCTCCAACACATGAGAATATGCGCTGCGTTATTTTTCGGGAAAGTAATTTGTGATTTACAGGGTTCGTCCGGAAAGTAACAATAAAAGTTTGCTTGCCTTTCATCCGCCTTTTCAGGCAAAGAAACAAAAAAGTCTAGGGGGCCACATCTGCGCTGTAGGGCAGCTGCGGAAACGTTGAGATGCCCGTCTTGGTTAGGTAGCTGTTCAAAAGAAAGACGGCGTGAGCCGGGCGTTATTCGTGGTGCAACTTCCAATCGGTTGCGATGTCTTGTCGAACCCGGTTGACCCTTCGTTATTAGGAGAACAAATTTATTATACTCTGTTGCTAAAACAAAAAAGCACTTAAAAATAAAAATACTTCTTAGCATAAGCGGAAAGTAATAATGAACGAAATATATAATATTTCTGGCATTGTGAAAAGAACGTGATGTGACATATTTTTCGTTTTTTTAACGATGTCAACTTATATTAAGAAGTATTTGTATACTCTTACAACATGTAGCGGATATAATAGTTTTGTTCACCCTGTCGAGATAGATATTGGGTTATATATATAAAAGATACGCTGACGAAACAAGTTAAAACCGGTTGACTGAAATTGAACTTGATTCTTCTCAGATATCTTAATGAAAATTTCTGAACATGACAACGAATCACATTAAGGAAGGACACCTGCGGTTTCGAAATATTTAATAAGTGGTCATGGTCCAACCCCTATTAAGTTTAATGTATACTATATCTTTTGAACCAACAAAGATATATCACCCAAATTTAGAAAAGATATATCAGACCAAATTTTTATAGTAATAAAATAGGCAAAATTGGATGATAACCCTGCCCAGTTCTCAAAAAGGTTTTCTTAAAAACTACTAAAAGTTCGAAAAATCAATAACTAAATATGTCAGAGACATTTAAATTGGCACTCGAGATGGTACCAAAAGGCTTTAGAGGAGCCGATGTCAAATTTGGACGATGGGCGTAGCACCGCATTAAGATAAAAATCCATATCTAAGTACGTACTCAACCGATATTAACCAAATTTGGTATACGAATATAAAATTATTTTCATATTCTTATGTTACAGTGAAAAAATGGGCAAAATCACACTACAACCACACCTACTTCCCAGATAGCACAATTTTAAGTTCCTTCTGATTGTTTCACATTCCAGTACACAAATAAATCACCAATTAATAGAACGACTTAAGACTTTGCGGATAATGGCTTTGAAGCATGCCATCTTATGACCAAAACTTTTCCAAATCGAACAGAACTGTTCAAGTCCCTAATACCGATTATTAGGACCCTTAAGCACTGTGGACCTTTTTTGCGAAAATATCGGTCAATATTTTAATATTAATAATAATAATAAATAATTGAAATTCAGATATAATCGTTTTCTGATAATAGTATGTCTCTGTGTAAAAATGGGTTTAGTCCCATAACCTAACATAAATATTTTCCAATTTCCTGCTGATGTTTTAGTGCGTACCTAATGTATGTGTTACATCGATAAAAATAAGAGGGCGTGTTTTATTAAAAGCAGAATTTTTATATGCCTAAAAATGATAAAATCGGGTGAAAACTTGACCTAGTCCCTATATAACTAATAATATAATTTTAGAAAATCCGGCTGCATTTACTCCATACAGATTGGTAATGAAACCCAGAGAGCATTTAATAAGTATGTGGCATGTCAAAAGTACTATACATATGTGGTGTTGGCTAAAAAATAAAAATCGAGTGAAGATGTTTTACTATAATTTTCCTTTTGATTGCAATCCATTCACGATTTTGCCGAAAAATGATGAGCTTAGCACTTCATTATTTGTTCCTTTTTAGTTTGAAATGCTTTAAAAGCGTCTTTTCTTTTCCTTAAACTATATTTATGTATATGTGCATGTGAACTAGCGTCCATTTAGGCACATACTTTTCGGAGAAGGTTACTTTTTTCAGGTTACAAAAATGTTTAGCAAAGATATGAAGGTTTTTATAAAACCAATGCATTACACTAAGTCAAAAAAGCTTTAACTTTAACTGTCAACCAAAAATAATATACAACTTAGTACATAATCTTCAGTCGATTTTAAACCTTCACAACATGTTCATCAGGATGACGAAACGAGTTAAATTCGATTTCATGCAAATGCTAACATGAGTAAAAATTGAGATGTCTTGGTAACATGGTACACGTGTTCCTTGGCACCCTGAAGATTTGCAGATGAGCGGAATTGCAAATGCATAATTATAAAGGGCTATAATTAGGCTACAAATTAAGATGCAAAACTAAAATGTGTTCAGGATATGTATAGAGGGGCATCTTCAATTAAAAACATTTTAAAACAGCTCCTAACAAGTGTACATATCAAACCACTAAAGCTATATCAATCAAGATATATCTGCCCAACCTTCATGTAACGGTTATGTTGAAATCTAATAAAAGTGTAATCACTCTCTATAGAAATAAGTCGGGAGCATTAACTTTCATAACCAAGATCCTGCAGAAAGGCTTCATAGCAGCCAATCATTTACTTCAGAAACTAATGAGAAAATTTCAAATTTTGTTCCACCATTCTTATATTAGGTTGTGAGATGAAAACACGGAATGCAAATTTGCAAAAATAGTGTTTTTAAAAAAGTCATGTTTAAAGATTTACGAAATCGAACCACATGTTTTCTTCATATACCTAAAATCGGGTCACTTCTCCTTTTATAAATTGGAAAGCAAAGTTTTCGTCTTATGCCAAAAATATATGAAAATAGTACAATATTACCTACATATGTACATATATCTAATTCGCGATGTTCAAAGTTCCGATCGGCTTTTTGCCGTATATAGTATATGGGTGAATATGTAAAATGTCTTATAAAAATGTTATATGTATTTATAACACTACATATATATTCTATAGTTTAATTGCGAAAACGTGTGAAATCCGTCCTTTAAACCGTATCTTATTTTTTTTTTTTTTTTGTTTTTTTTGCGGGTGAGGGGGTGGAAAATGCCTTCCGCATCATCGGTGCTATCGTCACAGCAACGGTATGTGCCACTTGCAGGTCACTAACAACCCCCCCTCTAAGGAACCGTCGCAAACCCTGGGACCGCAATTGCATTACTTCAGGGTGGCATACTGTTAAGAGATTAACATTTGCACACCTGCGTCCAGGTCCTGGTTTTTGCTTCGAAACAAGATTGCTGCGAAATTCTTGATAATCTCCCAGTTTGCTTCACTTTCCAACATGACGCTGACTAAATTGTGCGCTTTTATGGGGCCAACCAGGTTTGTTTTCTACGGCGGTGCGTTTTTATGGCCATCGCGCACATTCAAAGAATGTGTGTTCAGTGTCTTCTTCTGTCGCGTCGTTCCATAGGCATGACGGCTCCTCGACTTTTCCCATTCTGTGGAGCTACTTTTTGAAGTATCCGTGACCGGATAATAACTGGGTTGTGTAAAAATCGACTTAACCGAATTTACGGCTTGTCCATAAGTCTAGATTTTTTATTAGCCTGGCCGTCCATCTGCCGCGGCTTTCATTCTCCCATCTTTGTTTCCATGTTGTTATTGGATCTTTCCTTATTTGTTGTATTGCGCTCTTGTTTTTATTAGATGATTTCTTTAGCTCCCACAGCCTTTTCCTTTCATATGCTAGAAGGTCAATTGGGGCATTACCGCTTATAACTAATATTGCATCGCCTGATACTGTCCGGTACGCTGACGCAACTCTGAGAGCTGCGGTGCGGTGCACTCTGGCCATTACCTTACGCCGGTTTTCCTTTTTAAGCGCGTCTGCCCAGATCTCGGCTCCGTATAGTAAGACGCTGATTGTCGTCGACATTAGGAGCTTTTTCTTTTCTTGGCTGGGGCCCCCTATGTTGGTCATTAATCGGCTCAGTTGAGAGGTGATCTTCGCTGCCTTTCCTGCGGCGTGCTGGATTTGAACCCAGAAGGTTAGTCTGGGGTCCAGTTTTACATCTAGGTAGTTTACTGCTCTCTGTGTCATAAGAATATCCGTAGTTGTGTGAATGCTTATCTCGAGAGTTATGTGCTTGTTTGTTAGCAGCAGTAGCTCTGTTTTCTCCGTAGCGAGCTGGAGGTTGTGTGTGTCGAGCCATGTTTGCGTCCGTATCTTGACCTGATTCAGCTTTCTTTGCGCTTCTTCTGTGTCCCTTGCTGTGATTACTGCCGCGATGTCGTCCGCGTAGCCAATTAAATATGATTCGTCTAGCATTTCTAGTTTTAATATAGCGGCGTAGCTAATGTTCCATAAGTCTGGGCCTAGAATGGATCCGTGTGCTGCTTATGACGTAACCGCTATCTGTCGTGACCCTTCTTTAGTTTCATACAGCATTTTTCTGTTGCTAAGGTAGCTCCGCACCACAGCCCTGAGGTAGTCGGGTATCTTGAAGCTTTTTTCGAAAGCGTCGATCATGTCCACCCATCTAGCACTGTTGAAAGCGTTTCGGACATCTAGAGTCGCCAGTAACACCATTCTTTTATATTTATGCAATCTACGCTGCGCTGCTTCTACGCTCTCGACGACGCATTTTATGGCTCCTATTGTTGATCTGCCGGGTCTGAAACCATTTTGTCTAGGGGACAGTCCTCCAGCTTTGTTAATAGCCGCTTCGAGTCTGGGTTTTATTAGGCTTTCGTATAGCTTTCCCGCTGTATCAACCATGCATAGTAGACGGTATGCTGATGGCGAATGGGAGTCTCTTTTTCCCTTACTGATTAGCACCAGCCGTAGTTTTACCATGGTTCAGGAAATATTCCGGTTTCAAGGCAAGCGTTGTACATGTTCAGTAGTACTACCGAGCGCTCTGCAGCGATTATTTTGAGGATTTCTGCTGGGATCCCGTCCGGGCCGAGTGATTTGTTGGACTTGAGCTTGCCAGTGGCTAGCTGCAGCTCTTCAAGGGTGAACAGGGGGATTTGCGCAGATCTTGGTGTTTGTTCTGGATCACTAGCCCTGCTTTGGTGTGTGGGGAATAGTGCGTTCACGATGTGATCCATTTTGACAGCGGTTAAGTCAGGTGGCTTTGCTCGAGCGCCGAGTTTCTTCATAAATACTTTATATCCGAGTCCCCAGGGGTTTTCTGTTTATATCCTCGCGTAGTTCCTCCCATATTTTCTTTTTGCTGTTGTCGATGGCGTGCTTCAACTCCTTTTTTGCTGCTTTGTATTGCTCGGCTTGTGCGGGTGCGGCTCCTCTGCGCCTGGATCTCGAGTAGGATCTGCGAAGGTGGAGGCATGTGCGTCTGAGTTGAGCGATATTTTCAGTCCACCAGTAGACTGCTGCCTTATGTTTGTTTTGGGAAGCCTTGGGCATTGATTTTTTACAGGCTCTTGTTATATTGAGCATTGTGTGCTCGACAATTTATTTTCGCATTTTTCGGGGAGCTGCTAGATGGGTTTTGGTCGTCTATTGCAGAGATCAGTTTCGAAGTATTTAGCTTCGAAATGTTTAACTTCCGTGTTGCAGTCTTTTTCCTGTACTGGTTAGCGTTTGTTCCAGTATCGATAGTGAAGGAAATGTACTGGTGATCGCTGGCAGTGTAATCCTCCAGGACTTTCCATTTCTTTTTTGAGCCTGCCAAGCGTTCTGATGATAGAGTATTGTCTGGTGTAGTTTCTTCACATCCCGGTCTTCTAAACGTGGTTGCACTTCCCGTGTTGAGCACTGTTAGATTTAGGCGCGCAGCCATTTCTAGAATACGCTTTCCCCTCGAGTCCATATTTGGCATACCCCACTCTACGGCTTTGGAATTTAGGTCTCCGGCGATAATTAGTTGATCTTCTATTGACCTGGTTGTGTCCTCAATATTGGCGAGCTTTTCTTGGAATTCCTGTATGTTATTGGTTGGGCGTCAAGTAGCAGCTAACTATTGTAAAATGGTCGCATTGGCCCAGACAAAACCATTGCCGTTCCCTTTGTCTACAGTGATGGCGTTACTCCCTGGTGGTAGCCATATAGCGGCGGTCGAGCTGCTATCTTCCAGCCAGGTACCTCTCTCTTTCTTTTTGTATTGCTCGCTTATGATGATTAACTCGTAGGCGTTCTCCACCACCATTTGCGACAGTTGTGCGTCAGCAGCCTTGCATCTATGCATATTGGCCTGTAAGATATTCATTTGTTTTGGTATTTCCTATATACCATACATTTTGCGGAACCTGGGATTTGGTCAACTTTTTCGTGTTTAGCCTCCACTCAGAGGCAGCATGAGGGAGGCTTTGTGCACTCTTTCATTTTGTGACCTGGTTGGCCGTATTTTATGCAAGTACCTTGTCCTCTTCTATCGGGCCCTTTGAAGTCCCAGGCTAAGTGCCCTGGTCCGAAGCAGCAAAAGCATCTCTTTGGGGTTTCTTTCAGTCGCAGCCTGCAGTTAACCAAGCCGATTTTTATTCGTGCCTGTCGCATCAGTATGTCAGCCTTATCCTTATGCTTATATCTTATGCTTATCGTCAAGTCTCCGATGGAGTTCTGCAGCACTTTTTTTACAGCCTCTGCTACTTCCTCTTTTGTTGAAAGGGAGTCGAGGTCTCTAATCTCTATTGTCGCTTTTGATTTAAGGTCGGCCACAGTGGCTTTTGTGGATTTTCCCTTCTCCAGCTCCAGTAGTAAAGCCCCGGCTCTTGTTTTGCGGATCCCGCGTAGCTATTTTCTTCTGCTGGCTTAATGATTTCAGCCTCCGATTGTCGTTTTGGCCTGCTTTTTGCTCTCTGGTTTGAGACGGTGTTCCTCCCTTGTTGTCCTCCCTTTTTTGAGTTTTTGTTTTCCGTTCCTTCGCTTGTGAGTATCTTCATTGCTTTTTTGGGCAAGACTTACTGCCACTGGCCGTCCTTTCTGCTTCTTGATCGCACTGTTTCTCGAGGCTCCACTGGGCTTGTCGCCCGCCGCTTCGAGGTTGTTAGCTCTGGGGTCGTGATCCATCTGCTTAAGAGTCCGCGTCTTTTCTCGTTTTCTGCGATGAGCCAGTTTCTGCGGTAACTCTTCATTACATCAAAGAGTTCGTCCAGCTGTGCCGCTCCGCTCTTGACATGCAAGCTGACGTTCTTTTGCTTTGCCATCGCCGTCTTCATGATTTGTACAATACTCTTGCATTTTTCCAAAGATTCCTCTTCTGCTCGTCTCATTTGAGTGATGTACTCCTGTTTCGGCGACTTTTGGGGTCCTCTGTTCTGTTGGTATTGCTGGTGGTTCTTGCGTGGCAGGAGTTTCCTTTAAGGCTATCTTTTGTCCAGTTTGTTCGACTTGTTTGGGAGTGATGGTCAGTGTAGGGGATCTAAGTATCCTGCTACTTCTGCGAAACACGGTCCCATATTCCTCGTCTTGAGCATCTTGGTTTTGCTGTTCTTTATGTAGTTCCTTCTGTTGGGTTTTTGTTGTTGTATATGATGGTGAAATATTGTTTAACTCAATAAAGACTTTGTCAACCTTACCACTGGTGGGGGAAATGGACAAGTCTTTTGTCAAGTGAGAAATCTCTCATTCTAATGTTAGTTTTAAATTTGTTAGCTTTATATACTATTTTTGAAGTCTTACTTATCTAATTAAATATATATGTATGTACGGCACACCACATGGGGTTGTTTTCAACTATACATTCATGTGTGTGTGTGCGTTGTCATATAATTTATGTTGCATGCTTTGGGTTTTTTTTTTGTTTTTATACTCTCGCAACAATGTTGCTAACGAGAGTATTATAGTTTTGTTCACATAACGGTTGTTTGTAAGTCCTAAAACTAAAAGAGTCAGATATAGGGTTATATATATACCAAAGTGATCAGGGCGACGAGTAGAGTCGAAATCCGGATGTCTGTCTGTCCGTCTGTCCGTCCGTCCGTCTGTCCGTCCGTCCGTGCAAGCTGTAACTTGAGTAAAAATTGAGATATCATGATGAAACTTGGTACACGTATTCCTTGGCTCCATAAGAAGGTGTGGTTCGAAGATGGGCAAAATCGGACCACTGCCACGCCCACAAAATGGCGGAAACCGAAAACCTATAAAGTGTCATAACTAAGCCATAAATAAAGATATTAAAGTGAAATTTGGCACAAAGGATCACATTAGGGAGGGGCATATTTGGACGCAATTGTTTTGGAAAAGTGGGCGTGGCCCCGCCCCTACTAATTTTTTTGTACATATCTCGGAAACTACTATAGCTATGTCAACCAAAGTCTACAAAATCGTTTTCTTCAGGTATTTCCATATAAATTTTAAAAATGGAAGAAATCGGATAATAACCGCGCCCACCTCCCATACAAAGGTTATATTGAAAATCACTAAAAGTGCGTTAACCGACTAACAAAAAACGTCAGAAACACTAAATTTTACGGAAGAAATAGCAGAAGGAAGCTGCACCCAGGCTTTTTTTAAAAATTGAAAATGGGCGTGGCGCCGCCCACTTATGGACCAAGAGCCATATCTCAGGAGCTACTAGACCGATTTCAATGAAATTCGCTATATAATATTTTCTTAACACCCTGATGACATGTACGAAATATGGGTGAAATCGGTTCACAACCACGCCTTCTACCAATATAACGCTATTTTGAATTCCATCTGATGCCTTCTCTGTATAATACGAGTATATACATTAGGAACCAATGATGATAGCGGAATAAAACTTTACAAAAATACGGTATTTGAAAAATATGTAAATGACGTATTATGAAATCTCGATTATCACTTTACCATGCGAGAGTATAAAATGTTCGGTGACACCCGAACTTAGCCCTTCTTTACTTGTTTTTTTTTGATTTTGGAGGGGGAAGTTTCAAAAGATACCGTCATTTCTCCGGACGGTATGCACGATTAGTATTGGCCGCTGAAGCGGATACTAATACGCCTACAAAATAAACCCTTAACTCCATCGTCTTTGCTTGTTTATTTGCCCCACGGATCCGCCGTTAAGCATTACATCGTGAGGCCAAGCTTAGCCATTCGGCTCGTCAGTCACGCCATTCTGACCTACTTCTCATTCATCCTTCTCATTTCTCTCCATTGCCACTCTTTCCTTCTTAGCTCTTCCAGAACTATAGCACACCACTCTCTCACACCAACCCCCTCTTTCGATTCAGTCATGCATCGCACGATGTTATCCGGTGTCCATCTTTCCGTTGTCAGTTTCTGTAGATCAGCTCACTCCTTTTCATACCGTTGGCAGAAAAAGAAGATGTGCAGCGCGTTTTCTCCGCTGCTGTCGCAGAAAGAACAATTCATCCCGTCGTCATGTCCATGCTTATAGAGATACTCCCTAAAACACCCGTGATTCTCCATGTTTCCTCTCTATCCATGCTTGCACGCTTCTAATTAGCCTGTAGGTCCATCTTCCCGTCGTAGCTGCATCCCATCGTTTCTGCCACTCATCGAGGCTTGTTTGCCTCTCATCTTTCCGTTCTTCAGCCGTTAGTCGCCTGCCCAGACTAGTAGACCTGTCATATACTCTTTTGAGTTCCGTAGCCATTATATCTGGTGGCATGATGTCTGCTAAGATCCCAGCCGCTTCGTGGGATCGTGACTCTAAAGGCACTGAGCCGCATTGCAGACTTCGCTTTCCTAGATACGTCTTTTGCTGGTCCCCATATGAGCGCTGCGTACATCATAATTGATAGGCTCACCTTGGCCAGTAGCATACATTTGGCTTGGTCCACTGATGTTGGCCATTATTCTTGCAAGGGCAGCTTCGGGTTTTTTCCCACTTGTGATCAGCACAGCTTCTGTTTTTTGTCCAGAGAGTTGGAGGTTTGTTGCCGTGAGCCAGTCTTTGATTGCCGTCGCTGCATGATTGCAGAGGTTTTCGAGTTGGCAAGTTCTTTTGCCACTGCGGTTATGGCAATATCATCCGCGTACCCAATGATCTGCACCTGCTTCGGGAGTGGAAGACGCATTCCACATTCCACAACAATGGGCCGGGCACGAGCCTTGCGGGACTCCGCCCGTTACCTCATACTTTTTTTGTCCGTCATCCGTATCGTACAGTAACAGCGGGTCAGACAGGTAGCTGGATATGATCTTAAAGAAGTAAGCCGGGGTTTCTTTACGGTCTAGTGCACTTATAATATGGGGCCAATATGCCGAGTTGAACGCGTTTTTAACGTCAAACGTGACTACTGCGCAGTATTCCTTTGTACCTTACAGCATCTGGTACCCTCTATTGCCTTGTTAGCTATGCCGGTAAGCTTCTTGATCGCATCAGTGGTTGATCTCTGCTTGCGGAATCCATACTGGTTGTCAGACAGACCATTCTTATCTTCTTTTTCTAAATGCAGCTCTAATCGTGCACAGATTATCCGCTCTAGTATCTTGCTCATCGTATCCAACATACAGAGTGGTCGGTATGGTTTGGGTTGTTTTCAAGTGCACATGTACATTTGTAATCAATTGCCCAAACCTAAGTAAGTATGATTATTATATTTCTTGAATGCATGCGTGTTACATATTAATGCATACGTGCCTCATATATGTTAGTATGTTGCATATAAATGCATGAATAATTATGTGTTTATTTATGCACGTTTTATACTGCCTCTGCCTTATCTAATATATGTGGACTGTATAATTTATTAAAATAGTAAGATTTTTCTCATCTTATTTAACATTTGTGAAATATATAAAAGGTTTAAATATATTGTTGTTGTCCGTCCTTTGGTAACAACGAACATGTTCGATTTTGAACAAATATTTTAATGAAATTCAGATTTCTCAAAAATTATGTGGTTGTGCGCTGAATTTGTCCCTAATATAGCGAGTTCCAATTAATATAATGAGATTAATTTTTTTGGTTGATATATTAAACTTAGCCTCTTCGGTTGAGTTTGTGTCAATTTTAACATAAATATCTCAGATATGGAGCAAACTATGGTAATGAAACTAGTGAGTCTATGACCTATAAAAATAAGATACCAAAATAGTGCGAAATTTATTCAAAGTTTTACAAGATCATAAAATTTTCGGTCATACCGGCACTTTGTCCTTCCTTACATGTTCAATATCAAGTTTTCCAACATCTGAAAGTATTGTAGTCCCATTCTGCACATCTACCCTTCGCCTGACAATAAAAAACCTCCGAGAATAGTGGCTAGTTAAATACCGATACCTTAACATATTCACATCTCGACAAAATTGAAGTTAATCAACAATCGAAGCAAGCATACAGGGTTTGTCCGGGAAGTAATAGAACTAAGTCGATTTAAAAAAATTTGTTGAACCATTCTTTCTTTAAAAACTTTCAAAATAGGTTCATTCTGCGTCGTTGCAGTGCTGCCAGTGCATTGAAGGCGTCACGGAAGGCATTCTTCGGAGTAGCCTTGAGAGCCGCGGTGCATGCTGCTTGCATCCCCTCTGTTGTCTCAAAATGCTTGCTTTTCTTCGGCCTTTTCATGTCTCTTTGTCTCGGGATAACACTCAACGATCCATGACTCGTCACCTGTGATTACGTTATTCAAAAATTGGAGTTCACTTTCTCATATGTTCAAATTTTCTCGGCACACTTCCAATCGCCGCAATTTCTGGTCGTCAATGTGCTCTTTTGAGGCCATATTCGCGCACACCTTGCACATGTTCAAGTGCTCCGTCGCAATGTCATGAACCATAGATTGTGATAAATTTAACATCTGGGCAATTAAATGAATACTTAGTCGACGGTCTGAGTTCAAAACTTTGCGCAAACGAGTGTGTTTGTCGAAGTCGCAGGTCCCCCAGCACGGTTTTCATCAGCGACCTCGTCCCGGTCCTCCAAAAAGGCATGGTGCCACCGAAACATACCACTTCTTGCTAAAGCAACATCTGGGTAAGCCTGATTGATCATATCAAACGTCTCTGTCGCATATTTACTGAGTTTAATCGCGTACCTCTGCGCTAACGGACGCTGCATTTTCAGTTTGCACCACTCATAGAAACACTTTGCGCGAAAAATGTTTGTCCTGACTCCAGGTTTTCATGGTAAAAAAATTACTTTTTAAAAATTTATTGAGTAATATTATTTGGACCTTTTCTACGTTATTGATCATACTTTTAACAATATAGGGAAATATTTTTTCGTAACTTTTTTAGTTTATAAATTTTAGACGCGTTTTTTTCATTTTTGGTATGTAACATACCTCCCTCCATCGTTTTATAAATATTTATTTTTTTACATTAAGTGTGGTTTTCCACCCACAAAATTGCAGAAAATGATAGGGGAGGATTTGATTATAAATTGATTAATTTTTCTTTGTTTTTTAAGTATTTTCGGATAATTTCCAGCTGAGTTATTGTGAAAACAAAGTGTTTTTTTCTCAAGACTTTCTGGAAGGAGCTCTATTACCGGCTTATGTTTCAATATTTCTGCATCAGAAAATTACAATAGATTGTCAAAAGTATGGTCAATAATATACAAAAGATCCAAAAAAGATTGTTTAATTCGTATTTAAGAAATAAATTCGAAAATAAGTCGCTTATGTTTTAAAAACCTTAACACCCCTTAATAATAATGTCGCAAATATTTGTCTTTATGTAGTCCGAAAATACGAAGTTTGTGCAAAAAGTATCGCGGGCTACGTTTATTCGATTTTTCCGTTGCGTTACGTTGTTATCCACGAATATGTGGCCAAAAACAACACATAATGGTGCCGCAGCTGCATACTTTTCGAACAAAATTCCTAAGAACAAGAATGACGGAGACAAGATTGGTTCGTGCAAGGACATAAGAGGAAGAATGAGATGTGGATACAAAAAAAAATTCAAATTTTCAAATAAAATGTAAACAGAAATATAAGCACTTAATAATCTCGTGAACTAAACTTTTTTATACTCTTGCAACCTGTTGCTACAGAGTATTATAGTTTTGTTCACCTAACTTTTGTACTTATTACCTAAAACTAATCAAGATAGATATAAGGTTATATATATAAATGATCAGGATGACGAGAAAAGTGAAATCCGGGTGACTGTCTATCTGCCCGTCCGTACGCGTCATTAAGCCAGAGACATTAAATTTTACCCTTAAAATTATATTAGAGGGCATTATGGTAGCCGGTGTAAAAATAGAACAACGAGCGTGACATCGTTTCACCATTTTTTGGTGAAATCTCATATCTCTAGACCCGACGGACAGATTTCCACTAACTTTAGTATGTCGCATTCTTCTCACATTCCTATGTCACAGTGTGAAAATGGGTGGCATGGGACTACAACCACGCTCCTTCTCATGTAACACAATTCAAAATTCCATTTGATTATTTCACTTTCCAGTACACAAATCAAGATGTAATATAACGGAATAAATCTTTGCACGAATAATGCTTTTAGTGCCACCTTATGAAAAATTGTTGAAATCCAAGCAGATGTGTTCAAGACCCTAGGCACCGAATATCTATAGCTGACTCTTGAAAATGAGCTGAATCGGGTCAGCCCCCTGAGTTCCCATATACCAAATATAAAGAAGTTCAAACTTCCAGATGACTTTATGCTGGATACATCGGCCAATATTTTAGTTATCTATTATAGTTTTGTCACAATAACTGTTTTTATCATTTAAAAAAAATATATGTATATGTAAATGCAAACGCTTTAAAAGCTGTTTTATTTATGTATACTTTGGAATTAATCCTTATCAAAACAAATGGCTTCATATTTAAGTGTGCTTCAATAGCATTATATAACTTTTTGAGTTATCCAATTTGGACATACCATTCGAAAGATATCACAAGTTTAAAATTGTAAATTATTTGAAAAATGCAGCATGATCGCCGCCCAAGCTGCTAAGTTAGGCAGCACCATAACGGTCAACTCGACAGGCATAAGTTTATAGCACTGTCAAATCGATTGCTATTGCAGCTCGAAATTCTTTATGTAGGCATTTGATATCACTATCATTTTGATATCATATTTCACTTTCAAAATCACGCCGAGCAGTTCGACCTCTTGAACCATTTAAAAATTTGAAGAGCATGAAAAAAGTGTGAAATATCATTTTATAGAATTACTGATTTCAATAATTTTTCCAGAATATTCATCGATCTATTTGAGGCTACTAATTTTAGTAAAAAATATCTACACTTATACCAACAATTCTCATTAAAATATTAACTGTAAACATACATACGAGATGAACACATATGTATGTATTTACCTACTAACCCTACATACCTGCAAACAATATTTTGCCTGTCGAGATGCCATACATATAATGGGTTGTCAAAAAAGTCTTGCGGTATTTTTATTGATTTTTTTTTTATTGAAATTGAAATGAATTTTTGATGACTCATGCCCAGCTCTTGACCGATGCTACGGCTGCTACTATGCCGGTCTCTTTCGACCAATTCAGCGATTTTATCGCAATTTTCGACGACAGGCCTTCCGGAGCGTGGCGCATCTTCGACCACCTCTACACCAGAATGAAAACGTTGAAACCATGGTTGTGCGGAGGAAATGAAAACTGTATCGGGTCCATAAACTGCACAAATTTTATTGGCGGCTTGAGACGCATTTTTGCCTTTATCGTAGTAGTACTGTAAAATATGCCGTATTTTCTCTTTATTTTGCTCCATGTTTGCGTCGCTATAACTCACGAACGACTTAAAAGAAACGACAATCAATCGAACGATGCAACGAATAAAACTAGAACTACGCGCTTTCAGCGCCAACTAGCGAAAGTACCGCAAGACTTTTTTGACAACCTAATACATTGGAACCAATAGGAACAGAAATATGGTATTGTGAAGTTTTAAAATGTGCTGTTTTCTTATTAAATAAAATTGTTTTTAAATACAAGTATTACTTATATAATTGTTTCCTAACAGTGAGTAGAATTTTCCAACTTACAAAGGTAAATAAAAACAAGTAAGGAAGGGCTAAGTTCGGGTGTCACCGAACATTTTATACTCTCGCATGATAAAGTGATAATCGAGATTTCATTATCCGTCATTTACATATTTTTTTATTTTGCTGTAAAATTAATTAGATTAGTAGTTCCTGAGATATGGTTTTTGGTCCATAAGTGAGCGACGCCACGCCCATATTCAATTTTTAAAAAAAGCCTGGGTGCAGCTTCCTTCTGCTATTTCTTCCGTAAAATTTAGTGTTTCTGACGTTTTTTGTTAGTCGGTTAACGCACTTTTAGTGATTTTCAACATAACCTTTGTATGGGAGGTGGGCGTGGTTATTATCCGATTTCTTCCATTTATGAACTGTATATGGAAATACCTGAAGGAAACGACTCTATAGACTTTGGTTGCCATAGCTATAGTAGTTTCCGAAATATGTTCAAAAAACTTAGAAGGGGCGGGGCCACGCCCACTTTTCCAAAAAAATTACGTTCAAATATGCCCCTCCCTAATGCGATCCTTTGTGCCAAATTTCACTTTAATATCTTTATTTATGGCTTAGTTATGACACTTTATAGGTTTTCGGTTTTCGCCATTTTGTGGGCGTGGCAGTGGGCCGATTTTGCCCATCTTCAAACTTAGCCTTCTTATGGAGCCAAGGAATACGTGTACCAAATTTCATAATGATATCTCAATTTTTACTCAAGTTACAGCTTGCACGGACGGACGGACAGATGGACAGACGGACAGATGGACGGACGGACAGATGGACGGACAGACAGATGGACGGACGGACAGACAGACATCCGGATTTACTCGTCACCCTGATCACTTTGGTATATATAACCCTATATCTGACTCTTTTAGTTTTAGGACTTACAAACAACCGTTATGTGAACAAAACTATAATACTCTCCTTAGCAACTTTGTTGCTAGAGTATAAAAATGTATAGCATTGCTGTTCCAGAGGCTCCTGTTTCTTGCTGTCAATAACAGTAGCCACATCTGTTTTCAGCAGCTCTGCGAACTGCACTAATTCGCCGCCTAGGCTGTTCTCCAAATCATCTTCGTAAGCACTGACCATACTAGAGAATTTTTCCAAAATCTCTTCTGTTGTGAGAGATTTTAGCTATTGAAATACTTCAACACTAGTAGTTTTATGATATGTTTTCATACGTTTAGTTAAAGCAGACAGTGCGTTATCAATAATGACAAACGAAACGTTGTCCAGGTGTTTAATTTTCAACAAAGTCGTCGAGTGTAGTAAAGCCGCTGAAGTGGTCGTACTTGTATTTCGCTTGATTCGTCGTGATGTCTGTTGCTGGTATTCTTCACAGTAGGTCAGATCTTTGGCTCTTGCCTCAATATCTGAAAAAGTGGATCGCATTGCTTGGACGTAGCCATATAATGATTCATAAAGAGCGTATCCTGTGTTAAGGTCTTGATCAGACGACTGCAGAGAAGCACTAACTAACTTATTCTAACTTATTCATCGTTGAAAGTAGTTCGTAAGCTTTATTACGTCACTCCGCTTTTTGGTCCACGTTATTGAAAATATCTTCCAATATTTGCTTAATAGTGATAAAACCACACAAAAGTGCCTTCGTAGCATCAGCTCTGGCTGGCCACCTAGTGTTCGATAACCGTTTCAAAATCGGAATTTTTGAAGTAGAATGTTTAAGTTCGTTCGTAAGACGACGATAGGTAGCAGCGGAAAAAAATGTATAGAGGTTTTCAATGAAATCGAAAAAAAGTAATGCTTCTGTACAGCAGTCTGCAGTGCACTAAGCAATCAAATTTAATGAATGTGCAAGACAGGGAATGTATTCTGCATACTTATTTATTTCCTTAATTCGGGCTTGTAAGCCGATGTATTTCCCACTCATGTTGCTGGCATTATCGTAGCTTTGCCCACGAAAATCTTTGATATTAATGCCACTCTCACTTAAGAAATCTAGTAAACTTTGAGCGAGTTGTTCAGCAGTATGACCTTCCATGTCCAGGAACTTAACAAATCTTTCCACTGGTCCAGATGGCAGAACATAGCGTACTATCAGAGTCAGTTGGTCTACATGCGATATATCTGGAGTAGAATCCAATGAAACTGAGTAGTATTTGCACCTCTTAATTTCGAAAATAATTTGATCCAGTAAGCTTGATGCAATTAGATGAATAAATTCCTCACAAGTTGTTTTTGAAAAATATCAAAAATATATGCCCATTTCAATAAAAGTGTCAATTGGGCTATTAATTCTAATAAGCCTAAATAATTTCAATTGTGAGGTGATCCAACAATTTCGTCATTACCCCTAAACGCAAGACCTCGTTCTGCTAAAAACTTTATTACCGCAATGATTCGTTTTAAGAGTAGCCTCCAATATTTTTGCTCAGTCTCCATTTGGCTCACAAGTTGAGAATCAACACGCGTATTCTTTTTTTTGAGGTTTGATTCTTGATTCTTGAGAATTCTATTGTGTTTTAAAAAAGATAATTGAATGAATTGCACGCACAGCGCTAACTCGAAGCAATGTCAAGACAACTTTTCTCAGGAAAATTTTGCAGAGCTACTAACTTGCGTGTAGTGCAGTGCAAGAAGTACAACACACAACTTGTGGTGTGGTCAGAGTTCAATTTTAGAAATGTGGTAGGTACAATTTAAAATTATTGTTTTAGATTTGGATACCAACGTTCCTCGTGGTAGGTATTATACCTATACCTACCTATGGTAATTTAAAAATAATTTGAAATCGAAATATGCATACCTTCAGCACTTATTATATAGAAAAAATATTCAACGAAATTACATGTTGACGGACCACAAAATGTTTAATTTTTAATTGAATAACTTTTTGTTTATAATAGCCGTGTTTTATTTGACCATCATAAGCTAATAGCTAAACCATGGACAAATAAAACGCATTTAGCTTATTTCATATTTTCGCTTAAAAACTAAGTGTGTTGGCAATGCGGGCGGGAACAGTCAGTTGATATTCAATTTGTTTCAAAATGTCTGATGTGGAGGAAATGCTAGTTTGAATTCTTCAATTTGTAAACGGTATTATTATAAAAATTATTTATTTTGTTCATTTGATGATATTAATACAAAACAAATATAACAAATGTTCAGATTTGTCTTAATTTTGACTTAAACAAACCATAAAATTTTGTATTTTTGGTTTGTGTTTATGCGACTTCATGGCATCTCGCCCCTCCACGCAACATTCCTCACCTCACACAACATTCATCACACCACTCACATTCATCACACAACACAACATTTAGCACACAACACAACATTCAGCACACAACCTGCATCATCATACCACGCAACAAACCAACCACACTACACATACACCATACTCATCTTTTCACCACCCAACCGATCAAAAAGGATTAGTTAGATCGGGGTGGCCCCAATTCGTTTTACGCCGGTATTCAGAACGCTTCGCCTTTTTTCGACCACTAATCGTTTCAAAGTTCAAACAGCTGAAATTCCGTCATCGCGTATGAGTGTACGCAATAGAATCGTCAGTGGCCAATTTATTTAATTATAACATTTCTTTGTAAATTTATTATAACAAGTGAAATCGCCAAAGGAAAAGAAAAATATAAACCTGAAATTCCATTAAAAAAAGGAAATATCTTTTAACTCAAATAACATAAAAAGGATACATAATAAAAGGCAGCGTAAGTATACCCCATACCCAGTGGAACTAAGTGCACCGAACAAATGGTCCTTCGAGCCACTCAGAAAGGCACCTACAAAATATTAAATTTTATTATTTATTATTATATTTTAATATTATTTCTTTTTTTTAAATTCGTACGTACACTTTTGTCAGTGCCTTTTTTGAGTTTTCTGTGAATAACTTTAAAAGTTAATACATATTGGAGATATATATTATTTAGTTATTTTTTACACAATTATAAGATTCAAAACAAACCTGCATCATTACTTTTTTTATAAAATGTATTGGGACATTTAAATTTAAGAAAAAGGGGTCGTACGTAGAGTTTTGTCCGCCACTGTATGTATGATAAAAAACCACAAGCGTAAAATAAAAAAAAAATGAAAGAATAAAAATTAAATACAGAACGATACAATACATAAAGAAAAAACAAAAAAGTTAAAAGGTGCAAAAAAGTGAAGAAAATTATTATAACTATATATTAACAAATAGTATTAAACGGGCGCGTTATAACACAAAACAAAGGTCAATAACCTCAACTCTGCATAATAACGGGTTGTCAAAAAAGTCTATTAGGTATTTTTATTGATTTTTTTTTTATTTTATTGAAATTGAAATTAATTTTTGATGACTCATGCCCAGCTCTAGACCGATGCTACGGCTGCTACTATGCCGGTCTCTTTCGACCAATTCAGCGATTTTATCGCAATTTTCGACGACAGGCCTTCCGGAGCGTGGCGCATCTTCGACCACCTCTACACCAGAATGAAAACGTTGAAACCATGGTTGTGCGGTGGAAATGAAAACTGTATCGGGTCCATAAACTGCACAAATTTTATTATATAAAATATGCCGTATTTTCTCTTTATTTTGCTCCATGTTTGCGTCGCTATAACTCACGAACGACTTAAAAGAAACGACAATCAATCAAACACGTGTTAGCGCGTAAAATGAGCTTTCCAAAAAGGTATAGCATGACCCGATGCGAAACTACGCGCTTTCAACGCCAACTAGCGAAAATACCGCAAGACTTTTTTGACAACCTAGTATGTATGTATGTATGTATAAATGCCACCACTATGAAAGTTCAGTCGCGCGAATCCACTACATAGCAATCGTGTGCGGAATTAAATAAATTTTGCTAGAATATATTGTCTATACTGTAATATTGTGATCAAATTGAAAAAGTGAATTTTTGATTTATACTTCACGTGTTTTTCAAATCTGTAAATTTTGTTTCTGTAAGCTGGTAGTACCGTTAGTAACATCTATGCTAAATTTATTAAATTATTTATTAGTATTTGAGATACGCGTCGTTTTGCGAGGCTCTAAAAGTGAATTCTTCGATTTTTACTGTGTCTCAATTTATTGAACAAAGAAGTGCGATAATGCACCATCTCATACTGCATTGGTTATTCGTGATAATTTCGCCACATTTTCAACTAATATAATGCCACCGCAATCGCCTGATTAACCTTCGCGTAACCACTTCGAGAGCTGAACATATATCTTCTTCTTAATGGGCGTAGACACCGCTTACGCCATTAAAGCCGAGTTAACAACAGCGCGCCAGTCGCTTCTTCTTTTCGCTACGTGGCGCCAATTGGATATTCCAAGCGTAGCCAGGTTTTTCTCCACCTGGTCCTTCCAACGGAGTGGAGGCCTTCCTCTTCCTTTGCTTTCCCCGGCGGATACTGCGTCGAAAACTTTCAGAGCTGGAACGTTTTTGTCCATTCGGACAACATGACCTAACCAGCGTAGCCGCTGTCTTTTAATTCGCTGAACTATGTCAATGTCTATCTCATACAGCTCATCGTTCCATCGAATGCGATATTCACCGTGGCCAACGCGCAAAGGACCATAAATCTTTCGCAGAACTTTTCTCTCGAAAACTCGCAACGTCGACTCATCAGTTGTTGCCATCGTCCAAGCCTCTGCTCCATATAGCAGGACGGGTATTATGAGTGACTTATAGAGTTTGGTTTTTGTTCGTCGAGAGAGGACTTTGCTTCTCAATTGCCTACTCAGTCCGAAGTAGCACCTGTTGGCAAGAGTTATCCTGCGTTGGATTTCTAGGCTGACATTGTTGGTTGTTGTTGGTGCTTACGCTGGTTCCAAGATTGACGAAATTATCTACAACTTCAAAGTTATGACTGTCAACAGCCACGTGAGAGCCAAGCCGCGACGACTGTTTTCTTGATGACAGGAGATATTTCGTCTTGCCCTCGTTCACTGCCAGACCCATTTGCTTCCTTGTCCAGCCTGGAGAAAGCAGAACTAACGGCGCGGGTGTTGAGGCCGATTATATCAATATCATCAGCATACGCCAGCAGCTGTACACTCTTGTAAAAGATTGTATCTGTTTGATAAAGTTCTGAAGCTGGAATTATTTTCTCCGTTTGGTACCGAACGGACCGGCGAGGTCCTTCCCGATCCTGACGGAGCTTTTCGTGTTGCTCAACGTCAGTTTAAACCGCCGTATTAGTTTTGCGGGGATATCAAATTCAGACATCACGGCATAAAGGCAGCTCCTTTTCGTGCTGTCGAAAGCAGCCTTGAAATCGACGAAGAGATGGTGTGTGTAGATTCTGCTTTCACGGGTCTTTTCCAAGACTTGGCGTATGGTGAATATCTGGTCGGTTGTTGATTTGTCAGGTCTAAAGCCACACTGATAAGGTCCAATCAGTGTGTCGACGGTGGGCTCTAACCTTTCACACAATACGCTCGATAGAACCTTATATGCGATGTTGAGGAGGCTTCTCCCACGGTGGTTGGCGCAGATTGTGGGGTCTCCTTTTTTATGGATTGGCACATTTAAATTCCAATAGTTGGGCATGCTTTCGTTCGAGTTGCGGTCGATCGTAACGTTGCGGGGTAGGTAGTCTGTTTTCTCTCCGCTGCGACACGGCACTCCTCGTTGTACCAGCTTCTGCACATACCAATGGTTTTGGTTACAGCTGTACGTAAGGAGTTTGAAATACCGTCCCGCGGTTCCTTTATACCGAGTTGTTGACGAGAGCTCTCAGAGAGCAAGAGTGCAAGCTCAATAGCAAATCGTTCTGCTGTCTGTTGTGATTGCAGCTTCTCGACGTCGAACCTTCCTTGTGTTTGTTGACGTGCGTTTTTTGCTGCACAGAGGCGGGTGCAAATCTTGGCTGCAACAAGATAGTGGTCCGACTCGATGTTAGGACCTCGGAGCGTACGCACGTCTAGAACACTGGAGACGTGTCTTCCGTCTATCACAACATGATCGATCTGGTTGGTGACTTTTCGATCTGGAGACAGCCAGGTAGCTTGATGTATCTTCTTGTGCTGGAATCTAGTAGCACAGATAACCATATGTCGTCGTGGAGGCTGAATTTACCGACCATAGTGGCAAAGATACCTTCTTTGCCCACCCTGGCGTTAAAGTCGTCAAGCACGATTTTGACATCATGGCGGGGGAGCTCTCATAGGGGCGCTCCAAGCGCTCATAGAAGGTATCTTTGGTCACATCGTCCTTCTCTTCCGTCGAGACGTGGGCGCAAATCAGCGATATGTAGAAGAACGTCGCTTTGATGCGGATTGTGGCTAGACGTCCATTCACCGGAGTGAATGATAGTACTTGGCGACGGAGTCTCTCTCCCACCGCGAATCCAACACCAAACTTGCGCTCCTTTATATGGCCACTGTAGTAACTGCCACAAGGGCCTACTCTCCTCAGTCCTTGTCCCGTCCATCGCATTTCTTGGACGGCGGTGATGTCAGCCTTTATTTTCGCGAGGACATCAACCAGCTGGGCAGCGGCACCTTCCCAATTAAGAGTTCGGACATTCCAGGTGCATGCCCTTATATCGTAGTCCTTATTTCGTTTGCCATGGTCGCCATCCAAAGGGGGGTCTCTCATCCGAGGCTGGTTGCTACTTTTCATTGGGTGTGTTTTTTTACGTGGCGGGTCCCAAACCCAGCTCACAACCCTATGTAGGGGATGTTTCGCCTTCTCACTTTAGCTCGCCTTCAAATGGATGTTCTTAGGCTACCCAGAGGATACTTGATCAAAGACCGGAAGTTATGAGCTGCTTGAGTCATATGTAAAATAATCGTTTCTGGCCACTCCCAAGTGAATGCCGATCAGAGAACTTTCCTCACTTGCGTGAACTTCTACACATGACTCCATCCTATATATATTATATGTATATATATTGTAGCTTTTAACTATCCAAACAGCTTATCGGCTTAAGTAGTTCTTATAATTTTTCAATAACATGTTTTTTTACATTTTAAGCAAATAATGTAGTACAATTTAACATTTTTATACTCTCGCAACAAAGTTGCTAAGGAGACTATTATAGTTTTGTTCACATAACGGTTGTTTGTAAATCCTGAAACTAAAAGAGTCACATATAGGGTTATATATAGCAAAGTGATCAGGGTGACGAGTAGAGTTGAAATCCGGATGTCTGTCCGTCCGTCCGTCCGTGCAAGCTGTAACTTGAGTAAAAATTGAGATATCATGATGAAACTTGGTACACGTATTCCTTGGATCTATAAGAAGTTCGAAGATGGGCAAAATCGGCCAACTGCCACGCCCACAAAATGGCGAAAACCGAAAACCTATAAAGTGTCATAACTAAGCCATAAATAAAGATATTAAAGTGAAATTTGGCACAAAGGATCGCATTAGGGAGGGGCATATTTGGACGCAATTTTTTTGGAAAAGTGGGCGTGGCCCCGCCCTCTACTAAGTTTTTTGTACATAACTCGGAAACTACTATAGCTATGTCAACTAAACTCTATATAGTCGTTTCTTTCAGGCATTTCCATACACAGTTACAAAATGGAAGAAATCGGATAATAACCACGCCCACCTCTCATACAAAGTTTATGTTGAAACTCACTGAAAGTGCGTTAACCGACTAACAAAAACGTCAGAAATACTAAATTTTACGGAAGAAATGGCAAAAGGAAGCTGCACCCAGGCTTGTTTTAAAAATTGAAAATGGGCGTGGCCTCGTCCACCTATGGACCAAAAACCATATCTCAGGAACCACTAAACCGATTTCAATGAGATTCGGTATATAATATTTTCTTAACACCCCGATGACATGTACGAAATATGGGTAAAATCGGTTCACAACCACGCCTTCTTCCAATATAACGCTGTTTTGAATTCCATCTGACGCCTTCTCTGTATAATAATATATAGTACACATACATTAGGAACCAATGATGATAGCGGAATAAAAATTTACACAAATACGGTATTTGAAAAATATGTAAATGACGGATAATGAAATCTCGATTATCACTTTATCATGCGAGAGTATAAAATGTTCGGTGACACCCGAACTTAGCCCTTCTTTACTTGTTATATATGGTACTAAGGAAAGTATTGGTTGGATTCAACTCATTTTTGAAATACAGACATACCATTATAAGTAAAGGATTATCTCTTAATTTTAGATATTCATATATATCACACATTGACCTATATTTTCGATCAAAAGTCAACTATTGGTACCAGGGTCTAAATATTCGGTACCTATGGAGTTGAACAGTTTTTATTGCATTTAGACACTTGTTGGTACATACTGAAGACATTATTTTTATGAAGTTAAATCCTTTTATATTAATTGCTTCCGGATATGTGTACTAGAAACTGAACCAATCAAGTGGAATTTAAAATTGTCCTATATAAAAAGTAGGCATGGTTGTTGTCCAATTTCATGCTTAATGTGACATAAGGATGTCGGATGAATGCCACGTAACTAATTTTATCAAAATCGGTTGGTCGGGTCCGGAGATATGGGATTTCAACAAAAAGTGGGTGGTGCTTCGCCCTTCGTCCAATTTTCACAACAACTCCTTTAAGGCTCTCTCATATAACCTCGGTGGTAAAATTTAATGTTTCTAGCGTATTTAGTTATTATTTTGCCGTGTTTTTAGTAGTTTTTAACAGTATCGCTATATAAGAGTGACCTGGTTTATACTCCGATTTCATCCATTTTCACACTGTCGATAGAAATTTTTATAAAATTTTAACTCAGCAAATTTGGTTGTTGTAGCTTAAGTGGTTTAGGAAATATGTACGTGAAACTTTTTAAGCTTTCTTCTTTCACTTTTTCAAAATCTCTCTGTACCAAATTAGAGCGTTATATCTTAATTTGGTGCTTAGTTATGGCACTTTAAATGTTTTCGGTTAATTTTGATTTGTGGGCGTGGCAGTAATCGGATTATGTCCTTCTACGAACTCGAAATTTTTTTTCTACTAACTACATACCAAGTTTCATCAAGATATCTCAATTTTTACACAAATTACAGCTTGCATGGACGGACGGGCGGGCAGTCAACCGGATTTGATCATTTATATATGTATAACCCTATATCTATCTCGTTTAGTTTTAGGTGATACGAACAATCGTTAGGTGAACAAAATTATAGTACTCTGTAGCAACTGGTTGCGAGAGTATAAAAACATATAGAAACTGAAGTTACCACAAATGGTAAAATAAATAAAATCGTTTTTGGGTATGACCGGATATAACAAAAAGTTTATAAAAGATTACGCCAAAGCGGATCAAGTCTTAGCAAAATATTTGATAAAAAGGAGCTAAAATTAACATTCGTGCCCCCAATGTACAAATTCGTTCGAGAAATTGAAAGCACTTCTGACGAATCCGTCGGTACTCAAGTATCCGAATTTTAAAATAAAATTCTCCGTAACAACAGAAGAGCTGTTTGCCATAGTCTGGGCGGTCAACTATTTCAGACCATATATCTGAGACAATTCGACCTCATGACAGACCAAGTGGTTATATTGCAAAAATAAAGGAAAATATATAAATCCTAGATTGCAGAGGTGGCTCCTCAAATTAGGAGAACATCACATTAACATAAGATACGTCAAGGGAAAGGACAACACTGACTCTGGCTTTATGAGCAGAATAAATCCTAAAGCAGGTGAAATTAATATTCTACAAGAAAACGAGAATATGAGCACCAGGACAACAATGCCCTCTCAAGAAGAGGAATTGCACGACCATTTGGGTATCTTGGAAACTGCCCTTAACAGATACCCAACACAGATAATTCTTACTCATTCAAAAATTCAGGATTCCCAAATGAAAATCATAAAATTTTTATTAGCGAAAAATAACGGAAATTATGAAAGACTAAAAACTATATTTTCCTACAAGGATCTAAAGAAGTTAATACAAAAATATGTAAATAACAGTGAAATATGCAATAAGGCGAAATATACGTCCCAAGACCTATTAAGGAAAAGTACAAGCTTACCGAAACACCGATGGCTATTAACCAAATAATACATATGGATGTTTACACAAACAAAACACATAGTTTATCACTTTCATAGATAAATTTTCAAGATATGCAATAGCACTAACCTCAGAAGATACTGTTTCTATCTCACAATAGTAGAAAAAATTAGACTTTATCTCTCTCAGAGGTAAACTAACAAAAATTATAACAGACAATGAATTTAACTCAGTAAACAAAAAAGAACTCTTAAGATAGGAATCCATTGACGTTCATTTTACAAAACCAAATAACCGCACAGGAAACGCTGATGTAGAAAGACTACATAGTACCATTTCCGAAAAATTTAGAACACTAGAGGCTATGATATCACCACTATCAACTCAAGGAAGAGTTTTTATACTCTCGCAACAATGTTGCTAAGGAGAGTATTATAGTTTTGTTCACATATCGTTTGTTTGTAAGTCCTAAAACTAAAAGAGTCAGATATAGGGTTATATATACCAAAGTGATCAGGGTGACGAGTAGAGTCGAAATCCGGATGTCTGTCTGTCCGTCCGTCCGTCTGTCCGTCCGTGCAAGCTGTAACTTGAGTAAAAATTGAGATATCATGATGAAACTTGGTACACGTATTCCTTGGCTCCATAAGAAGGTTAAGTTCGAAGATGGGCAAAATCGGCCAACCGCCACGCCCACAAAATGGCGGAAACCGAAAACCTATAAAGTGTCATAACTAAGCCATAAATAAAGATATTAAAGTAAAATTTGGCACAAAGGATCACATTAGGGAGGGGCATATTTGGACGCAATTTTTTTGGAAAAGTGGGCGTGGCCCCGCCTCCTACTAAGTTTTTTGTACATATCACGGAAACTACTATAGCTATGTCAACCAAACTCTACAGAGTCGTTTTCTTCAGGCATTTCCATATACAGGTCAAAAATGGAAGAAATCGGATAATAACCACGCCCACCTCCCTTACAAAGTTTATGTTGAAACTCACTGAAAGTGCGTTAACCGACTAACAAAAAACGTCAGAAATACTACTTGTTTTAAAAATTGAAAATGGGCGTGGCCTCGTCCACCTATGGACCAAAAACCATTTCTCAGGAACTACTAAACCGATTTCAATGAGATTCGGTATATAATATTTTCTTAACACCCTGATGACATGTACGAAATATGGGTGAAATCGGTTCACAACCACGCCTTCTTCCAATATAACGCTGTTTTGAATTCCATCTGATGCCTTCTCTGTATAATAATATATACATATACATTAGGAACCAATGATGATAGCGGATGATAAAAATTTACACAAATACGGTATTTGAAAAATATGTAAATGACGGATAATGAAATCTCGATTATCACTTTATCATGCGAGAGTATAAAATGTTCGGTGTCGGGTGTCTTAGCCCTTCCTTACTTGTTAAAAGTATAGAATGGTATAACAACTCAGTCCACTCCACGATAAAAGCAACCCCTATAGATGTAATTGAAGGAAGAACAGATAATGCCAAACTTTACTTTATGATATTTTAATTGATTTGAGAAGTGTTTAACATTAAACTATAATTTTATTTTGGGTACATATTTTAACATTTAATTTACAGCATAAAATCAATACGGTGTTTGCTCATTTTACTAAATTTTTCTATTCTTTCTTTTGGTTACACACCAATGTCGTAGTTTATATTTAGGAGTGCTAAGCCGTGGAGCATCGTTGTTCCGAGCCAAGTCTTGATTCGGCGCAAAGCAGAAAAGGATCGTTCACTGCCAGCATTTATGGCTGGCAAAGTTCAGGGTACGTGAAGGAGAATATGAATCGATGGATATATATCCTTATTGCAAGTGCTGAGGGCTTCTGAAGGCAAAAAGTACTTGTGTTCTCGTAGTCATTTTAGTTTTCCATTGTTGTTGAGAAATCGCTACTTTTGCTTTGAGCTTAATTTTTTGCAGTTTCTGGGCAAGATTTTCACAAAATGTCTAACTAGGCATTCAATGAGACCAGTTAAATCCTTTTCTTCCAAATTTAAGTTAAATTTTGGTAACAGCAGGCTTAAATTGAAACTTTCAAGAACTTCATAGGAAATATATGCGGAAACCCCGTAAAAGTCTTCACATCCTTGAGATGGGTGATTGTTTCGATAACTCTGACGACCACATGTTCTGGGTTTTTTTCACTTCAACATCTAATTTTTCAGTCATGTGTGCAGCACAAAAAATTTCACTAAAGTGGTGACCAGCATTCTTTCTTCGTGTGTTCAGTTTTGCAACCAATGTTTTTATGACGTTTGATGCTTTCGCAAGGTCGATTGTTTCGTTCTGCAGAATTACACCAAGTGGCTGCGTAAGTGACAAAACATCACTGCGAGAGAAAGTTGAACAGTACTGTGACTAGATTCGACGCTTTTACTGCAGTCGTTCTTTTATTCATCCATTCGCTTATTTTGGTCAATACTAGAAAGATTTCTGGAAGAGTGACTGTGAATTGAAGAACGGATGTCTTTGTACCCACTTTGTCTCACAATGCTGAACATTTTTTTTGCGTAAGAATTGAGATAAAATAGTGTTATTTTTCGGTCTTGAAACTTGGAAAAATGTTGTAATTTCTCTGAATATTTCAGATATCTTTCCAATTAAAGCAATTTGAACGGATTTCGAATCGCTGCTGTTCAATTTATGGGAAAAACATGATATCATCTCAGCGTTTATAGCTTCTTTTTGTATTTCCTTCACGGCTCCGCGATCTCCCAACATAACATTACAACCTTCAGTACCTATTGCAATGCATTTCTATATATCCAGCCGCATATCTTTCATGTCTTTCAAAATCAACTGTCTAACGCAGCTCCAGTGAGTGAAATCTCCTCGTGGCTGTTTTCTTCAATATTTATATACTTCAATACTTAATTTTCCTAAAGAATGTTTGTACATATGTATGTACATTAGGGTGTGCCATTTTGAGGCAACCTTTTTTTCAACTGAAAAACAGGCTCAAAACTTTCGAAATGTGTAAAAAAAAAGTCACTCAAAAGATGAGCACTTAATTTTAATATTAAGAGGTGCCTCCTTCAAATTTTCTGTTTTCTATATAAATTACATGGAAAAAAAATCATTTTTTTTTGTGTTTGTTATTGTACGGAGGTTATTATATGTGCACGCGACGCCTGCCAGTAGGGATGGTAAACTCGATTCCGATTCAACTCGAAGATCGAGTTTTCTCGTTAAATAATCGAATTTTCGAATGTCAAGAGTTTAAAAAAGAAGTAAAACACACATTTTTTGAATGATTGTAACAACAGAATACAAAAACAAGAAAAAATGTTAACTTCGGCTACACCGAAGCTAATATACCCTTCACAGGTGCATTTCTTTTAGTAACTATGTGTCCGGTTTGTATGGCAGCTATATGCTATAGCTAACCGATCTGAACAATTTCTTCGGAGATTATGTTATTACCTTAAGTAGTAATCCATGTCAAATTTCCTGAAGATACCACGTCAAATGCAAAAGTTTTCCGTTAAAGCCTTCAATTCCGATAGTTCGGTTTGTATGGCAGCTATATGCCATAGTATACCGATCTGAACAATTTCTTCGGAGATTACATTGTTGCCTTAGAAAATAACCTGTGCCAACTTTTGGGAAGATACATCGTCAAATGTAAAAGTTTTCCATACATGAACTTGATTCCGATCGTTCAGTTTGTATGTTATAGTGGTCCGATATCGGCAGTTCCGACAAATGAGCAGCTTTTGAAATGAAAATGAGGTTTACAAAATTTCAAAACGATATCTTAAAAACTAAACGACTAGTTCGTATATATACAGACAGACAGACGGACAGACAGACGGATATGGCTAAATCGACTCAGCTCGACATACAGATCATTTATATATACACTTTATAGGGTCTCCGACGCTTCCTTCTGGGTGTTACAAACTTCGTGACAAACTTAATATATCCTGTTCAAGGTATAATAACTGCCAACTATTTAATAAATGTCAATAATTGCTCTATCAATGTAGGCAATCAAACTTTCTATAATAAAGAACTTACATATATTCAAACAAAGTATCGCTAGCTTTAATGACATACAAATAACCGAAAATGAAAATGAAAAACTAATATTTGAATACATTGTATTAAGTAAAATAAAAAATGTACGGCATTAATATGTAGATGCAATAAGCTATGTAAAAAACGCATTATATATGTATACGGCTTCTCATTAACTTTAATTTTCATCACCAATGTATCAACAATTGTATTAAAATCAGGAGAGTTCTCAATCAAAGTTACTTACAGTTACTTCGCCGTCGTTGCAAATCAAATCTCTGCCGACGTCAACGTCACCAACAAAACCCAATATACAAATTAACTGGTCTGCATAAACTCAACCAAAGCATGTTTAAACTCATGCCAAGTATTTTAAAATTTATTATTATAATTTATAAATTTGAACACTAAAGTGACAAGTTGTTTTTCAATACCATTTCTCGCGCGGAAGTCGAGTACCGAATGACCGCAGCGGCTACTGAACAAAATTTGAGAACCTCACAAGCACGTGCGCGAGAATTAATTATCGAGGGATCGCAGCGGCATGCTGAACAAAACTTCAGAACCTCCCAAGTACGCGCTGGAGAGTCGAGTACGGATTGTGTGCAGCGGCTTGAAGAGCAAAATCTAAGAAATATACAAGCCCTAGGGCCTCTGAGTGTTACCAATGCCTCATGATCAGAAGTAAAGATAACAGATGTCAACGACTAGATGTCCTAATCAATTTTTAGCTAATGGTGGCAGATTGGCTTTCAGATACGATCCACAGATAGATAATGCTCAACAGCCTTCCGTCCAAATCGGAGCTATGAATAGGATCTGCCGTTCTGCCGAAAAATAGGCCGATGCACCGAATGGTTTGTGCTGTGTTTCTGGAAAAGTCAACAATCACACACATTATGTACATTTTTAAAAAAACTTACGTAGGTACAATAACCTTTTTCAAATGACGTCGTTTGGCGCGAAAGAAATAAGAGAGGGTAATTTAAAGTTAATTATTCACTCCGACCGCCCACCACAAACAGCATACCCGGGTAGATATAATGCTCCAGCTATAAACGAGATAGCCGTCTTCTTGATTGACGAAGAAAAAGCCCAAAGAGATATAGTGCTGCATGGTAGAGACGACCAACTTAAAAGGGTATCTCAGTTACACCGATCATATGATCCTAAACAGTATCCCTTAATGTTTGTAAGAGACGGTTATCATTTTACCATTCCTAAGCAAGGTACAGCGCGTAACAAAATAGTGACGTACATGCAATTTTATGCATTTAAGTTGATGGTTAGAACTAATTGTTTCAATCCATTACATTTCTACAGAGATTTATTTAGTCAATATATTGTCGATATGATGGCAAAAATGATTTCAGAAAGATTGAATTACATACTTTTCATTACATAAATCAACATTTATTTGATGCGTCAGGTGACACTAACGATTCTTACAGTTGCTTCGTAAGGAATTGCTGCAGCTCTTCTAAAGGATAGAAAAACTGCTCATTCAACTTTTAAACTTCCTCTACCCGAAAATCTTGAACAGCAATCAATATGTTCTATTTACAAAAATGGGCCTGTTGGTAAACTATTACAAGACGCCTCAATGATTATGTGGGATGAATGTACCATGAGCCAGAAAACACATAAAGAGGCCGTGGGCATTAAAAGACCTTAGAAACTTCTCAGCTCTCATGGGCGGGATAACTTTTGTATTTGCTGAATATTTCCGACAGACTCTTTCTGTAATTAACAGAGGTACGCGAGCACATATCATCAAAGCTTGCTTAATATCGTCGCCCTTATGGACTTCGATTGAAAATATAAAATTACGGACGAATATGAGAGCTCATCTTCATGGAATCACTGAAGGTGATTTTCCACAGCAACTGCTTAAACTTGGGGAAGTAATTTTCAAACTCCAAATTTAAGCAGTAATTGTTAAATTCTTCTGGATAATGCCCAAATAGTCCATAGTTTAGAAATTTTAATAGCTGCAGTTTAACTGACATTGAGAAATTGCACAAGAAAGAATTTCATTGGCTGTGTTTTAGGGCAATAGTTTCACCCAGGAATGATAGTGTCAACGAAATAAATAGAGGTCTTGAAAATCTATTTATATTGGTTCCACAAAATCAATTAACATCAAATATCGTTTACAGGGAAGCTCTAAATCATTAAATTATTTTCAGGAGCAGAGAAAATAAAATATGTATATAGCAAAGGCAGTTTTACAAAAATTAAATAATAATAATATTAATAAACAAAAAATATACTTCCATCTTCAAATGACCTTCGTTTTACTCATATTTAGTGACCCCACGCAAAACCGAGAAAGTATCTGTGGGAGAGTGTGTAAAAAATTATAACCAGGGCAACCCAAAAATTGCACTAAAAACTTCATTTCATAAAATTGCTCCAAAAATTGCGTTTTTTGCACTTAAAATTGCACTTTAAAAAAACCTTACAAAATTGTTTTCTGTAAATTTTATTTTTATAATATGTATATAAAAGAGACAAAAAACTTAAAAGAGTACGTATTCATAGTACCAAAGGTTTCTCTTGTTGTAAAAAAGAAAAATAAACTTAAAAAAGTACTTATTCATAGTACCACAGATTTTTCTTATTCTTAATACTAAAAAAGAAAAATAAACTTAAAAAAGTACTTATTTATAGCACCACAGATTTTTCGTGTGAATTTAAAAATGAAATAGAAATATTTTAATTTTTTGGCTTATTGTTTGAATAAATCACAAGCATTTGCATTAAATTACTTAATAAAAAACTTTGCCGATTGTCGCGAAAAATAGATTTATACATCGCAAACGATCTTTCTACTTCAACTGAAGTCAGGGGTGCGAATCTAAAAGCGCAAATTTCTGCAATTTCGTAATTTAACGTAGCACCAATCTTCTCTCCAGAAATTTTATTCGATATTTCTTTTATTATTGGAAAACCTTTGTTTTTTGTTAAAATCGATATTAAATTTTCGTACTATAATATCGTTATCACCTTGTTGAAGTAATTCTTTGGCATCCAATATTACTCTAAGTTGAGTATGCAAGCCAAGTACCCCATCGAGTGATAATAGGCTGTGGAGGCAATTCGAGCTCTGGCTCAGTGGCTTTGAAAATATGTACTCTTTTTGGCGCTTAAACAAAATTTTTTTTTACGCTAGAGATTAATTGGTCGACTTTTGGACTGCTCTCGCGAATCTTTTCGCATACTCTGTGGAGGCCATGAATGAGACATGTTAAATGCGTCATCTTTGGATAGAAAATCTTCAAAGCAGTCGCGGCTTTCACCATATACGGCGCATCGTCTGTGAGAAATAAAAGAATACGAGTTTTGTCAAATTTTGGGTCGAACAATTTAATTGCATCGTCAAAACATCTAGCAATAGCAGCGTGATCGGGTTTCTCTAACTCTGCTACATGCACCAAAAAATGTTTTTTGTCCTCTTCGGTATCCGTATCCAATATGCTACAGACGACGTTAGCAATGTATCTCCCAGACGAGTCGGTTGTCTCGTCAATCGATATCCACAAATATTTGTTTTTTATTTGCATTCTTATGGTTTCAAGAGTTTCGTTGTAAATTTCACCAACTATTCTACGCATGGAGGTTTCAGAAGGAATAGTTAAATCTACATATTTTCCAAAAAAAATTTGTAGGTTTTCATTCCTTAATTTATAAAGTGGAATGTCGGATGCAACTAATGCTTTGCATAAATCTTGCGCGAACTGATTTTGATTGGAACTTGTGGCTTGAGTTAATAATGGCTGCGTACTTGTTGATGATTTTTTTTCCGCTTCACTATGTGCCAAACTTGCAACATGCGATTGCAAAGAGTATAATCTTTCTGACGACAAAGACTTGTTTCAAGCTTTGCAAAACAATACGACGCCATCAGTTTTAAAAATAGGATATTTCGCGACATAAGAAGCTAATTTGTCCGTTTTTCGCTGTTTTGCTTTCGGCATTATCTAAATTATAGAATAAAATAAATAAATCACTTTGTTTAATTGAAATTGAATAAATTTACCTCACTCGATTCTGCAACTAAAAATTTGCTACATATGTACATGCCCGGCCACGCTATATAACTTTATGTTAGATATGGTAAACTTCAAAACATCTGTTCACAGAGATATGACATATGATAATTTGTGTATCTATAATTTTTCAAATGTAATCGAAATTATGAAAATGGCTACTTGAAATTGCATTTTTGCATAAAATTCCATTTATTGTTCAAATTGCTTCATAAAATTGTTTTTATTTGCAAAATTGACACTGAAAAGTCATTTTTGCAAAATATTGCATTTATTGCTAAAATTGCAAACAATTGCAACAACAAGTTTAGTTTAAATTAAAGAGAAATTTACAAAACGTATTTCTAATTAACCGGCATTAGAATTGCGATCACGACAAACAACTTGCAAATGCAATTTTTGGGTTGCCCTAATTATAACTTTTGAAATGATTGTTTAATACCCGTGCGAAGCCGGGGCGCAACCAGGAAAGCATTTAAAAGTATAGTTATTACAAAATTGCAGAACTACAAAATACTCTGAGACTATTGGCTAATTTGAAAAATCGCTGGGCTTGAGGAGTTTCAGTCGTCTTTGTGGTCTCTAGAAGTTAACAAGGCTACTTCTTCATCACAATGGTGTAGCAATCTTGTACTATGAGATACTGTAATTTTTGATATTTCTGCGTTAACCGAAATTATGACTAGATCACGCTCTGTATCAGCACATCTACAATACCAGGGCGCTTTGACAATTAGTCTTAGTTTCGAAATTTTTGGTTGACTTTCTTATTATTTGCGTTAGTACATTCCCAGAGTTGAGCACCATATCGATCGGAGTATTTGTTTGTAGATAAGTAACTTTTTTCGATGGATAACACTAATTTGTTACCAATTAACCAATTTATATTTTTCAGTCACATGTCCAGCTCCTTCCATTTTTTACGTGAACTTCTCACCATAGCTTAGAGTCAAGGTCATTCCTAAGTATTTAGCGGAGTTAAAGTACGATATTCGTGCAACGTCTATGAAAATTGGTAAGTGCTGATCTTTTGTTTGTGAAAACAATCTGTACATAAAGGACTAACAAGCAACTTGAATATGATTTAAATAAAATAGTGATAAAATGATGTAATGTGATAATGTATATGTACAAATTAATGATAGCTGAATTTATGTGAAATTAAAGTTAAAACTAATAAAATATATGCTATTAAGAGCGGTTCATTGTTTCCTCCTGTTTTGTCTGATTTTTATACCATCTATGACGTCATTTCCATCAAAAGGGAATCAAAAAAGGAACGAAGCGATATTTTCATAATCTCAAATTTTTGAGTTAGAAGTGTGTTTACCAACAGGTTTTACATTTTTATACTATTACATCATATTGCTCCAGATTACAATAGTTTTGTTTATCTAAATTTAATCGAGATAGATGTACGGTTATGTAGTTGAAATCTGGTTGTCTGTCTATCCGTCCGTTTGTTTACCCGTGTCAGTAGGTAACTTGAGTAAAAATTCAGCTATATTTTGTACACATAGATTGTAGTTGTCATGCCCTAAACTCCACAATAAGATAAAAAGTTCTAATTTGGTATAACGAATCGCATTAATGTAGAGAAGCTCTATGCTAAAACACCATAATAGGTTTATTGAATATATCAATCTCAACTTAATTCCGATAGCAAAGATATCCCGATGTCACAGCGTGAAAATGGGGAATATACTTCCCATATAACATAGCTTTCTATTCCATCAGATTTCTTCACTTTTCATTACACAAATCAAGAGTAATGAATATATCGGGATAAAAATTAGCAAACATAGTGTGCTTATGGTGTGCCATTTTAAGTCTAACTATTGTAAAAATCGGACCACAACAGTTCAAATTGGCAGATATCGAAGATGTGGACCCCAGCAGATAATTGAAAACTAGAAAGAATCCTTTCCTGATAACAGTATGTCTGTGTATCAAAAATGGGTTGAAACAGGTTAATACTTAGATACTACCCATAGCCTTAATAAATCGGCCAATAAGTGAGTTAACAAAATGTATATTATTGGATATTCTATAGTTTAATGACAAAAGTGAAATTACTCTGTGAATTACCTCAACTCCTATATTATTCTAACAAACCATATGTCGGTCAGTGTGTGAGTCATTTATGCAAATATATAAATACTTGAAAATGCCTTTTCGCATATACCTGAGCAATGCCAACGGTTAATGCAACAAGCTCACACTTTTTTTTGCCCCATTATACTCTTTATAGTGATTTCCGACTTTCCAGCTGATTTAAACCGTTTAGGTTGGTAAAAATGTGTGATTGTTTAAGTGGACAAGTTTGTTCTTATATGTATGTAATTATGTGGCTTAGCGCTGTATAGTATATGTAAGGAGTTGGTATAGAACTTGGTCCCTCATATCTCTAATATAATTAATTATAATCCTCTGGTTGACTTTTTCCACATTAACTCAACATATTAAACTTAACCTCCTCGGTTGAGTTTGTATCATTTATAAATTGACTTATGAAGATAATTTTAATATGATTTTCGCTGACCGAAAGTAAATGAAATTGAGAGTTAAGTAAAAGTCAAACTGAAAGTATGATACTCGTATTTCATCGGATTTGATCCCTGCGAGTTAAAATGAAATGTTTGCTTGCACCCGAACTTAGCTCTTCCTTATCTATTGTAGGTACATATTTTTACTTCTACTCGTAAATAACTAAATGCAATTGAAATTATTTTATCATATAGATTGAAGTGATGGCGCATAACTTCAACTATACATATGTATGTGTATGTGTGTACATATACCTATAAAACTGTATCTACTCTTATCATATAAGCATGAGAGTAATTTTTATTGAAACATTATAAATCAACAATTCCCAAACGTATACATGCAAAATTAATCTGAACTGAGTGAAGCGTAGAGTTGAAAAACAATAAACTAATAGTCTGACACATATAGTGCTTTGTGTGACCGCCCAATACATACATACATACGAATGTATGGGAAATAATCGTGGGGCTTGTAATCTTTCGACATAATAAAACAATTGGTTAAGATAACTTTTAAATATGATCATAAGATTTAACAAACATTTCAGTCCATTCTTCAAACTTTGGTTGTCAACACTGCAAAGCAAACAAGTGATCCGAAAGTGTATAGAAGACTCTGAACACTTATTTATTCATTACCTTTGTTTTTTTAAATACTTATAAATGGAAAATTAAGATCCAAACTTTGGTAGGATATGTATCAGCTCTCTCTCTAAATGTAATGCTATTATTACGAAACTAAGATTTGGAGTCAGTCAGTCCGTACCATTGAGAAGACGTAAATATCGTGTTTTCTTCCATGAAATAATACTTAATCTGGTGATTCAGTAAGAGAGAATTGAGTTGGGAGTAGGTTAGAATTAGTGGATTAAAGTTCCGTGTCAACCTTTCGCTGCTTCCCCTACTAAAAAAAGTAATCCGATGGGAATTTCAACACAGGTTACTTCCGTTAATGGAATATAAGAGGATATATTTTAGTTAAAAAAGCTAGCGTTAAGCTTGATAGGATATAAGCCATTAAGGAAGTCTAACAAAAACAAGTAAGGAAGGGCTAATTTTGAAATATTTTCAGGTGTTGCAAAATTTTATTTATATTAAACAAGTAAGGAAGGGATAAGTTCGAGTGTAACTGAACATTTTATACTCTTGAAAAGTGCAAAAGGCGGAAAAATACCTTCAGCTCTTTGCAAAATTTTACAGCAAACATGTAAGAAAGGGCTAAGTTCGGGTGCAACCGAACATTTTATACCCTTGCAACTTGCTAGAATCAAAGTCAGGGAAATACCTTACGATGTAAAACGTCAACCAGAGGATCGGAATCTAAGCAATTTTATTTTTATCTACACCTATATAACTTATACACTGACCTACGTATATATTCGGCACTAGAGTTGTTAGGAAAACCAAAATCATAGTAGTTATTATACAAAATCCGCCGGATGTTCAAAAATCCTGGTAATGGTCATATAAGGGCTAGGTGATATACTATTATGAGTCAAATACGTTCTGAAATTTTCATTGAGATAACACAAATATTGGCCGATATATCAGCATAAAGTCACCAGGAAGTTCGAAAATCTTTGTATACGTAAGATATATGGGGGCTTAGGGAAGTATTGACCCGATGCCACCCATTTTGGATACACAGAATTACTGCTGCAGGAAAAGGATTTTGTCTGAATTTCTATTGCATATCTCACACATTTACCGATATTTTCGACCAAAAGTCAACTATGGATAGGTACAGTTTTGGTTGGATTTGAGCAATTTTTTGTCATAAAGTGGCATACACTAAAGACATTATGCGTGCAAAGTTTAATCCCATTATATTAATTGCTTCTTGATTTCTTCAATTCAATTAAAATTTAAAAATGTGTTATATGAAAAATAGGCGTGGTTATTGCCCGATTTCACTCTTTTCCACAGCGTGATATAAGAAAATGAAAGGAAGTGAAGGAAAGTCAGTCGAGTCCCGAGATATGGGATTTCACCACAAAGTCGGCGATGCCACGCTTGTTGTTCTATTTTTACACCGGCTCCCATAAGGCCTTTTCATATAATTTTGGGGGTAAAATTTAATGTCGCTGGCGTAATAAGTTATTGATTTATTGCGCTTTTAGTAGTTTTGAACAGGACCATTATTTGGGGAGTGAGTGGGGTTATCTTCTGATTTCATCCATTTTCTTACAATATTCCAGCTTAGAAATTTTGGTTGTTGTAGTTATGGTAGTTTATAGGTTTTCGGTTGATGGTGATTTGTGAGCGTGGCAGTTGTTTTTTTGTACTAAGGAACATGCTTACCAAGTTTCATCAAGATACCTCAATTTTTCCTCAAGTTACAACTTGCACGAATGGACGGACGGACAGGCAGACAGTCACCCGGATTTCAACTTTTCTCGTCACCCTGATCATTTATATATACATAACCCTATATCTATCTCGCTTACTTTTAGATGATACGTACAACCGTTAGGTGAACAAAACTACAGATAATACTCTGTAAAAACATGTTGCCAAAGAACTCAACCTTCATTATTCGACGAAATCGCGAAGGGAATCTTATTAACTTAAATTGAAGATCATTGCCTCACTTACCTTTATTTCCATATTTTACTTCACGTCGGCTAAAATTATGTGATATAAACTCAACCGAAAAGAATAAATTTAATATAATGAGTTGATGTGCAAAAATAAAGTTTAAATTATGGTATAGTCGAGAACAAATTCATTCGTATTCAGCGGTAAACCATATATTTTTTAAGAAAACGTGTTCATTTACTTTTATTAAAATATAAAGTTTAAAGTCAGATGGAAAGTAGAAAATCACCATATAGGTGATATTGGGGCCAGAAAATGGGAAGCAAAATGGTATATATTGGGTTGATGTGGAAAATGTAAACCAAAGATTATTTGTATAGGACATAAAAATAAATGACATAATTCTTCAGAAAATGTGTACAATTAATTTCATTAGAATATCACACTTTCAGACTAATATCTACAGGTGAAAGTCAGGTGGAAAATCGAAAATCACTGATATATTGGGACTGGAATGATTGTATTAACCTTTGCCATTAAAAAGGTACAAGAAAGAATATGTTTGTATGCAAATTTTGAGAAGCTAATTCTCACCCTGGTCAACATTTTGGCACAGAGTCTGCTGAAATAATTAAAATCATTAGGGGTAGTATATGGTGGCTGAAGTGATTCATTGTCCGATTTTACACATTTTAATTTCACTATATTATATTAAGTGTTATATATTCACTAAATGTTCCTTAGATTTTTTTCATATTTACCGATATATAGTGTATAAAGAATGCTTCAAAAGCTTTATAATTTTTATAAGGGAGGTAGGGCAAGTTTCAATCTCTCTGAATTTCATTAAAACAACTCACTTTGATCGATATTTACTATATAAAGTAAACTGTACAGAAAGTACAAAAAGGCTAAGGAAGTATTGAAACGATTCTACCCAATTTAGACAGAGGCTTACTGTTATCAGGAAAATATTATCTCTGAATTTCCATAACCTGTTTCTCCATGGGCAATAGGTTCACATATTCGGTATCGGGGGCTTGAATTGTTATAATCCGATTCTGACAATCTTTAGCTATGAGGCGGTAAACTTTAAAAGCACTATTTAAACAAAGTTTTACAAGGATATTCATTGCGGCTTGATTTGTGTTCTGGAAAGTGAAAAAATTAGATAGAATTTATAGTTGTGTTCGTTCATCTGCGCACAGTAATATGTGAGTGTCAGGTAAATATAACGAATTTGGTTGAAATTTGTCGAGTAAGCCTTTAAGTATGGAATTTCACCTAATAGTGGGCGCGCATTGTTAATTGTTTTTACTAGAGTGAGTTGTCGGACTTTTAGTAGTTTTCAGCATTACCGTTATATGGAGGTGAGGTTATCATACGATTTCACACATTTGTCCACTGCAAGAAAAGGTGCAAAAAGCATTTGTCCTCAGCAAATTTGATTATTTTATATATATTAAAGGTGGGACCACGCCGACTATAATAACTTTCAAAACAGAAGATTTTCTTCACTAATGCTATTGGCTGCACCAAATAACAGTTTTGAACATACCATACATCATTATGGAGTTCAGTTATCTCTCTTTGTAGGTTTTAGTTTAACGGCGTTTTGTGAGAATGGCAAATTAACATAGATATGTAAAGTTTCTACAAATTTTTAACAACGTATCTTAATTTTACTCAATCTATAATCTTCACCGACGTTCAGACAGTAACTCAGAATTCAATTTGTCCCGCCATCCTAATCACTTATTTTCGAGAATATTACCCTATATCTATCCCGATTAGCTGCAATTGTTAAAACAATTGTTAAGTAAACAAAACTATTATACTCCGTAGCAATATGTTGCGAGAGTTTAAAAATATTTTATTTAAATGCGTTACAAAATTTTGCGTTTGATTATATATTTTCCTTACTTTCCTGATTAGATACTTTCCTTACCTAGCATCCCACACATATAATACTATACATTTTTGTTTACAAATGTGAATACAAATTTTTAAAATTTAATACGCCGATATAATAAAATAGCATAACAACTTCTTCTTCTTCTTTACTGGCGTAGACACCGCTACGTGGTTATAGCCGAGTCAACAACAGCGCGCCAGCCGTTTCTTCTTTTCGGAATTTGGATTTTGACGCCAAGTGCAGCCAACTAGTACTATAAAATTAATCACTAAACAGTAGAATTGTCATTTGCTTCTAGTCTTATTTATAACAAATGATGTTAAGTAGTGAAAGTACACCGTCCATTGCTAAACAAAAAACACAGCAAAGCAATAACACCGCTAATTTAAGTCCGAAGAAAAATATCAAAAGTTTGCATGAATTATTTTTGGAAATACTGGACGCAGTGCTATCATGCGTCATAGTGGCACCTTGCGTAATCGCCTATTGGCGAGGAACTTGGGAGCTGATGGGTGTTTTATTATTTCCACGAAGCATGCCGCTATCTGCGCTCATGTCCTTTTTGATTGGTCTTTCGGGTCACTTCATCTTTACAATCACGCAATCTTGTTTTCGAAGATACATCAATCCTGATAAGCGCCGCCTTACCTATTACGTAATTTCGCGAAGCTATACAGCTTTATTTGGCATCGTATGTGTGAATATGTGGCGCGGTTCGTGGATCTTATGCGATTGGCTCACCAGTGCGGACTCCTTAATAATTATTGCCGCAGTAACGCTGGTGTCTTTGGTGTTTTTAATTGCAACACGGACTGTTCGAAACCTGAGCGCCGCACCTTATGCCATTACAATGGACCATAAAAGTGATTATTTCGACGTTGACACTATGTTTCAAATACCGGTAAGTTCAGTCATACATAATCTTTATAAGAAATTTGTATTTACATATGTATGCATTACCAAGAAGGAAAGAGCAAATTTTGCAAATTTGAAGGATTGAAGGCGGAAAAGTACTTTCAGTTGTTGTAAACTAGTCATATATAGTAAATTCAGCCAGATGTTCGAAAATTCTGATATTAGTTATAGGGGTAAGCCAAGTTTTCGCTCAAATTTATCTATTTTAGGCACAAAGATTTATAACAGTGTAATAAATAAAACGCGCTCTTTTATTGTCTTTGGGACTTTTTATATTAAGTATATGGGTGCTAAGGGAAGTATTGGTCCGATTCAATCCATTTTTGACACACAGACAAACCATTATAAGATAAGAATTATCCCTGAATTTCAATTATATACCTCAGATATTAACCGATATTTTCTAAGAAATGTCAACTATAGGTACCGGTGTCCAAATATTCGGTACATAGGTGCGTGAACAGTTTTTGTTGCATTTGCACAATTTTTGGTCATAAGGAGGCATACACTAAGGGCATCATTCGTACAAAGTTTAATCCCGTTATATTAAATGCTACTGGAAACTGAACGAATCAAATGGAATTTAAAATTGTGCTATAGGTAGGTATATGGCTAAAAGTAGGCGTGGTTATTGTTCAATTTCGCTCTTTTTCACAGTGTGATATAAGAATACCACATACCAAATTTTGTCGAAATCGGTTGGTCGGGTCCCGAGATATGGGATTGCACCAAAAAGTGGGCGGTCCCTCGCCCATAGTCCAATTTTCACAACAGCTATATAAGGCTTCCTCATACCATCTCGATCTTAAAATTTAATGTCTCTGGCATATTTAGTTATTGATTTATCGCGCTTTTACTAGTTTTTAACAATACCGTTATATGGGGAGTGGGCGGGGTTATCCTCCGATTTCATTCATTTTCACACTGTCGGTAGACGTTTTTATAAGATTTATACTGAGCAAATTTGGTTGTTGTAGTTTGAGTGGTTTAGGAGATATGTACATTAAACTTGTTAGAGGGCAGGGCCACGCCCACTTTGTAAGAAAATGTTGCCCACAGGTGCCCCTTGCTATTGGAATCCTCTGTACCAAATATCAGTTTTATATTTTAATTAAATGCTTAGTTATGGTACTTAATGTGTTTTTAGGTAATGGCGATTTGTGGGCGTGGCAGTGGTCCGAATACTCGCATCAACGAACTCAAACTTGGTCTTTTTTGTACTAAGAAAGCTTCATACCAAGTTTCATAGAGATATTTCCATTTTTACTCAAAATTCAGCTTACACTGACGAACGGACGCACAGACAGTCAACCGGATTTTAACTTTTCTCGTCACCCTGATCATTTATATACATATATGTATACATATAACCCTATATCTATCTCGATTAGTTTTAGGTGATACGTACAACCGTTAGGTGAACAAAACTGTAATACTCTGTAGCAACTGGTTGCAAGAGTATGAAAGGGCTCTGTTCGGGTATAACCGACAATTTCATAGTCTTGTAACTTGCAAGCATCAACCAGTAACGAAGAGCTAAGTTCGGATGTAACTAAAGAACCACTTACCACGACCAAAGGCAGGGAAATAACTTAAGGAACACAACGTCAACCAAAGGATAGGAAACCAAGCATTTATAAATATATAACTCATACACTGACCTACATACATATTCGGCATAAGTTTTATCAGAATGACAATCATTATTTGTTGACCAATTTTACATATTAAATCGGTATTAAAATATTGTATATTCAATATTACATTTTCAATTAATTCTGCGGAAGTTTGAAAATATTTTATAAGATATATGCGAGTCTCTGAGTTTTATGACGACATACCACCACCAATATAAGAAGAGTAAAATTAAGTAGATGTTTCAAAATCCTGATATTAGTTGTATAGAGTCTAGGTCAAGTTTTCAGGCAAAAAGACACACCGTTATTATAAACTACAGCCTTTCAATTTTATTAAGACAAATCATATATTTATCACACATATCACATATTATCTGATGAAAAGGTATTCGGTTACTATCTATTACAACTCGAATAGATCGTACTACTAATAAATAAAACCCTGTATAAGTTTTTCCTTCTCTTTTGTATTCTGTATAAATGAAAGTTAGTCCTTGAATAAAAGCCCTTAAGTAAAGACGTGACTATTTATTTACATATTTTTTCATTTGTTCTATTTGGTGATTCTCGGCTATATCTGCAACATATGTAGGTTATGGGCCTAGGGTATTGTTTCCCATGTAATGGTTTCGTTGTGCAAATGCGTGTGTCGCGTTCAAAACATTTTTTCTGATAAAATAGTAAAACATGTACATACAAACATAAAAATAACAAGTAAGGAAGGGCTAAGTTCGGGTGTCACCGAACATTTTATACTCTCGCATGATAAAGTGATAATCGAGATTTCATTATCAGTCAATTACATATTTTTGAAATACGGTATTTGTGTTAAGTTTTATTCCGCTATCATCATTGGTTCCTAATGTACATATGTATATACTCTTATTATACAGAAAAGGCATCAGATGGAATTCAAAATAGCGTTATATTGGAAGAAGGCGTGGTTGTGAACCGATTTCATATTTCGTACATGTCATCAGGGTGTTAAGGAAATATTATGTACCGAATTTCATTGAAATCGGTTTAGTAGTTCCTGAGATATGGTTTTTGGTCCATAAGTGGGCGAGGTCACGCCCATTTTCAATTTAAAAAAAAAAACCTGGGTGCAGTTTCCTTCTGCCATTTCTTTCGTAAAATTTAGTGTTTCTGACATTTTTTGTTAATCGGTTAACGCACTTTTAGTGATTTTCAACATAACCTTTGTAAGGGAGGTGGGCGTGGTTATTATCCGATTTCTTTCATTTTTGAACTGTATATGGAAATACCTGAAGAAAACGGCTGTGTAGAGTTTGGTTGACATAGCTATAGTAGTTTTCGAGATATGTACAAAAAACTTAGTAGGGGGCGGGGCCACGCCCAATTTTCCAAAAAAATTGCGTCCAAATATGCCCCTCCCTAATGTGATCCTTTGTGCCAAATTTCACTTTAATATCTTTATGGCTTAGTTATGACACTTTATAGGTTTTCGGTTTCCGCCATTTTGTGGGCGTGGCAGTAGGCCGGTTTTGCCCATCTTCGAACTTAACCTTCTTATGGAGCCAAGGAATACGTGTACCAAGTTTCATCATGATATCTCAATTTTTACTCAAGTTACAGCTTGCACGGACGGACGGACGGACAGACAGACATCCGGATTTCGACTCTACTCGTCACCCTGATCACTTTGGTATATATAACCCTATATCTGACTCTTTTAGTTTTAGGACTTACAAACAACCGTTAAGTGAACAAAACTATAATACTCTCCTTAGCAACTTTGTTGCGAGAGTATAAAAAGGAAGTGTGAAAGCGGCACAGTTGAATCCTGATTAGAATCGCAAGCGTTTGCAGTGTGGTCGAAAAAGGGGAAAAATCTTCGAATAACCCAAACAAGAAGACTCAAAACATGAAGTGTTTAAATGGCGGTCAGCGCGTCATATCGCCGCGAACTGTAACGTAAAGAGAAACAATTTCGATCAACACAACCTGGATTCTTGACAGCGGAGCAATATCGCATATGTGTAGTAATCGAAATTTGTTCATTTCATTAGAACAGCATAAAGAGAAAATCTCTTTGGCTGGAAATAAATACATTACAGCTGAAGGTGTAGGAAATGTGCGAATAAGTTCACAAAAGAGTGACATTATTCTTCAGAATGCTCTATTTGTGCCAAATATGTGCAGTAATTTCATGTCAGTCGCGAGAGCCGTAGAAAATGAACTAAAAGTAGTGTTCGATAAAAACTGTGCAAAGGTAATGAATGACAGCGAAACAATATTAAAAGCAAAGAAAGTGAACAAACTTTTCGTATTTCAATGCGAAAATAACAAGTGTTTTTATTATTCGAATGATAAGGCGGTATCATGGCATGAACGATATGGACATTTAAATTATGGTAGTCTGCAGGAATTAGTGAATAAAGACATGGTTCGAGGTATAGTCATTTCTGAAGAATACAGAAAATCGTGCAAAGATATTTTAGGGCTAGTGCATACAAATGTGTGTGGTTCTTTTCGAACAAAGTCTCTCGGAGGCGATCGTTATTTCTTAAATTTTATAGACGATAAAACAAGGAGAATGTGTGTGTACTTTTCAAATCTAAGGAAAAGGTTTTGGATAAATTTAAAATGTTTAAAAACTTAGTAGAAATGCAAACTGAGAAACGCATTAACATGATTCGTAGTGACAATGGACGTGAATTTGTAAACAAAACTTTGATAATTTTTTGAGTGAGTGTGGTATAAAAAGGCAGTTGACGGTGCCATACACTCCACAGCAAAATGGAGTTGCCGAAAGAGCAAATCGTGGAAATGGCACAAAGGATGTTGTTGCAAAGTGAAGTTGTTTGTTACATTTAGTTTCACTGGGTATGTGGGGTTATACTTACGTTGAATTATGTATCCTTTTTTTTGATTTAAATTAAAATGATTTTCTTTTTGAAAAATGAAATTTTATATTTATATGTTTTTTCTTTTGCAAACTTCAATAAAATCACACACAATGCTATAGTTTTCTAAATTACCCACTGCTCTTTCTACTGCGCACACTCACACGCGATCGGACGGGATTCCAGCTTTGAACCAAAAATTTAAATGTAAATGAACGATCAGGGGTCGAAAATCTGGCGAAACGTTTCTTATACCGGCGTAAATCGAGGGCCACCCCGATCTAACCTTTTTGATCGGTTGGGTGGTGAAAACGATTATGGTGTGTAGTGTGGTTGGTTAGATGTATAGTATGATGTACATAGTATGGTTGTGTTTGTTGCGTGAGTTTGCGTGGTGTGATGCTGTAAGTTGTGTGATGAATGTTGTGTTGAGGGGCGAGATATCATGAAGTCGCCCCACTAGGCGAATTAATTGCCCAGAGTGTTCACTACAGCGCTGAAGCCCGTCGCTTTTCGCTGGTTGCGACGATTACGATGTGGTGATGTCTGCGAGCGTGCACCTCAAGACGGCTTAGAACGATGGGCTCTCCAGCGATGTGTACCTGTTTCCCATGTTGACTGTGCCGCTGTTGACTATGCCGGTGACCGGCGTGCGTTGACTGATCAGGTCGTCGAGGGAAGCGGTGAAACAACGTGTGATGCGGTCGGTGGTAATATTGACATGACCCGTCGGACATACACTCCAAAGTAGCTTGCGTGTCTGCCAAGCACGTCATGCAGTGGCCGTGGGCTCTAGCGATCTGTTGGCGCTGAGCGGGCGTCATGGTCTGGAAGATCGTACATCTCTTTAGGAAATGGGGTCGATGGCATAAACTGCATCGTGGCGGTACGTATTCCTCGAAGTGCTCCTCTCTTGAATCCCTGACTGGTGGAACGGATGATTGGTTGGGCGGGCTTGTGCCTTTTTGCCTCCTTGGTGCGGCGATGGGTGTAGCGGATGCTGTATTCGCAGTAATTGCGGACCTCACCGTTTGGGGATTACTGCGGATATCTTCTACGTCCGATTCTAGTGGAGTAGGAATATGTATACTAAAACATGGTTTTGCTAATAGTATGAAGTGTGTTATTCGTTACGTATATGTATATATATATATATATTAGGATGTGTCATTCTGAGTCAACCTTTTTTTTCAACTGAAAAACAGGCTAAACTTTCGAAAATGTGAAAAAGAAAGTCACTCTAAATATGAGCCCTTAATATTAATATTAAGAGGTGCCTCTTTCAAATTTTCTATTTTCCATATAAATAAAATGGAAAAAAATATTTTTTTTTTGTGGTTATTGTGCGCGATGGCTGCCAGTAGGGATGGTAAATTCGATTCCGATTCTATTCGAGAATCGAGTTTTCTCGTAAAATAATTGATTTTTCGGAATCGATCTTCAGTAGTCGAAGTCGATTAAGAATCGATTCTTGTTATTCGAAATATATACTTGATTATCTCAATTAGGCGATTAAACATAGTGATTTGAAATTTGGAATGTCTTCAATAAAAATAAGAAAAGTTTCTGAGAATAATATTTTTTTCGGGGACATTTCCAAAGTTTGAAAAGTGAACTTTCTGAATATGTGATGGTTAACTTTGAGAAACGAAAATTAGTTGGTGAAATTTTAGTTTCAATGAAAAAACGAAAATTCCTATGTAAAATGTATGGGAACCTAAAAAAATGGCTACCCCTAAGAGTTAAGCTACAGCGCCTGGCTTGAGGGAGGATTTTTTGTTTGTCAATCACTAACATTTGAGGGGTTAAGAGTTGAAAAATAACTCAAAATTTTTTTTTTGAAGCACCCTAATATATATACATATATATATATTTATTTACATATTTATATTATACTTTTATTTGTATGTATTATATATGTATATATTTAGTTGTTCATCATTAATCGCGTTCATTAGGTTTTTGGTTTGTACGGACGGATTGTAAAACGGTGTATTTTGAATTAATTATTGATTGATTTTATTTATGCGCTTGCGTTCGCGGAGTTTCAGTGACTGGAAACACAATTTCACTAGTGGTCGAGTTAGTAGGCCAGTTTGTGTTCGTACATCTACTACTCTTTTATGACCATCTCGTCCCCGATGTACCTTTTCAATGCGGCCTAGTCGCATTCGTCCTGTATGATGACGCATTCGCCTGCACTGGGTTCCTTCTGGATCGTTTTCCATCGATGTCTCTTATGGAGATCTTTGAGGTAATTTTCCTTAAATCTAAGGCTGAATTTATGATGAAGAATTTTAACCTTTTCCCATCGATTTATTAAAGAGAGTGAGTGTCCTTCTACCTCTGGAATGGCGAGAAGAAGCGCTCTTCTGAGGAAGCGTCCAGGCGTAAGGGCTGTGAAATCGGAGGGATCTTGCGAGAGTGGTGATATAGGTCTTGAATTTAATACGACTTCGATCCGAGTGAGTAATGTAGTAAACCCTTCATAACTGAATTTATGATTACCAGCTGTTTTCTTTAAATGGAACATAAAGCTTTTTACTGCTGATTCCCAAAGTCCGCCCATGTGTGGAGAACATGAAGGTATAAACTTCCAATCGATCCCTTAGTGTGCATATTTTTTAACAATTTCAGGGGAGACTTCTTTCATGAAGTTTAAAACTCTTTCTCGGTTGCTCTTTGACTCTGTCCGTCCGTCCGTCTGTCCGTCCGTCCGTGCAAGCTGTAACCTGAGTAAAAATTGAGATATTATGATAAAAAATGGTAGACGTATTTCTTGGCTCCATAAGAAGGTTAAGTTCGAAGATGGGCAAAATCGGCCTACTGCTACGCCCACAAAGTGGCGAAAACCGAAAACCTATAAAGTGTCATAAATAAAGATATCAAAGTGAAATTTGGCATATAATATTTCCTTAACACTCTGATGATATGTACGAAATATGGGTGAAATCGGTTCACAACCACGCCTTCTTCTAATATAACGCTATTTTGAATTCCATCTGATGCCTTCTCTGTATAATATATATGTACATTAGGAAATGAAAATACAATTCAATACTCAAAGTACACAAATTGATCTAATCTAATTAATTTTACAGCAAAATAAAAAAATATGTAAATGACGGATAATGAAATCTCGATCATCACTTTATCATGCGAGAGTATAAAATGTTCGGTGACACCCGAATTTACCCCTTCCTTACTTGTTAATTTAGTCGCGGTATATAAAATTCTTGTCGGACCATTTGCTGCATCAAGCGATGCTCACCATGTCGTCAAAGCTGGTGAAGATATATTAAAAATAAATGAGTAAAAAGGGATTTCTCAGGTACAATAATGGGATGCCGTTCGTTGTAACTGAGGCTGGAATTCCTTGCCCTTGCTCTTATTAATCCCTTAGTGCCCAAGAATGGATTTAAGACGAGAAGAGAGCTTCCCTTTTCGAGTGGTCGACCACCCTTTCCGGTGGTATTATATTCCAAGCGGGTGACTTTGGCCAGAATTCTTGTAATTCTGTTAGCCATGTGGAACGTTTCCACCGGAGTGTAGTGCTGGTGAGGTGCAGTGGCTTGCAACCTCTTGTCCCAAGATCCGCTGGGTTATCTGCACTTGCAGCATGTTGCCATTTTGCTAGGCTAGATACAAGAGGTGTGCAGATATTTTATTATCGTACTGAGTGCGTACGTAAACTGTTGCGCAATAAGCCATTTTCTAGGCATCACAGAAACCGTGTAATTCTGCGTTAATGTTAGGGGTGAAATTTACCCATCGAGGGATTCGAATTTCTGATATAGTATGCAAGTTGCCAGCAATTTGAACCCATTTCGTTAAACGCACAGGTTTTGCCTGTTCATTCCATTCAGTGCCATCTTGCCACAGTTCTTGAATGAGGATTTTCGCTTAATCATTATTGGCCATTATTGGCCATCCTGCAGAGTCTAAAAGTTTTGCCACTGAGGAAAGTATTTGGCGCTTGGTTATGGCGGACATTGCTGATATTGACTCAATTGTATATGAGAATTTATCTGTTATCGCATTCCATTGAATCCCTAGGGTTTTTGTTGTGCTGGCCGTTTCAAATGTAAGGAAATCTGTATCTATTAAGTCTTCCTTTTTTATGTTTTTTAATATTTCGAGTTGATTTGATGAAATTTTCTTTAGGGGGAATCCCGCTGAATTTAGTGCTTTGATCACTTGAGATAGTGATTCGCACACTAATGACAGACTGTGGCCTGATAGAATATCATCAACGTATTTTTTTGTTTGTAACACAGAAGTTGCTAAGAGCAAATTTGTTTCACACGTTTTTGCCACTTTATGCAGTGTCCTAGTCGCCAAATAGGGCGCGCAATTGATGCCAAAGGTGACGGTTTTAAGTTTGTAGTCGCTTATTGGACTATTACTTAATTTGCGGAAGAGTATACGCTGGAAATCTTGGTCATCTTTATGTACTAGAACTTGTCTGTACATTTTCTCTGCATCCCCATTAAAAACATACTTAAACATGCGCCAATTTAGTATTATCAGCATGAGATTAGGTTGTAAGGTTAGGTCAGTGTATAGTACGTCGTTGAGTGATTTGCCTGAGCTTGTACACTTTGAGGCATTGAAAACCACTCGTACTTTTGTTGTGATTTTATCAGGTCGTAATAACCCGAGATGTGGCAGATAAAAATACTAATATTTACCTTTAGATACTTTTTCACATGGTACAGCTTCTTCCATATGATTGAGGTCTTGATATTCGTCCATCACATTATCATATGCTCATTTAAGCTCACTTTTCTTTATCAGGCTTAGAAATTACTGGACTGCCGATATTCTAAGGTGGCTTTGAGCTATGGTTTCAGAAAAAGTTGGTTTGAATGGTAGTCGCACAACATAACGACCATGTTCGTTTCTTGTTGTTGTGGAATTGTAATAGGCTTCGCATGCCTGATCTTCTTCTGAAAGTTGGGTAGTCTGAGGTAATTCTTCTACTTCCCAGAACTTTTTGAGTTCATTATTTATATATTCGTTTGAAATATTTTCAACTTCAGTTGTAAAAGAATTAATTTTTTCTGTGACTTGGCCACTTAATATCCACCCAAAGATTGTATTTTGGGCTAACAATTTATTGGATATTTTTTCAATACCTTCAAGAATTATTTGAGGTATTATGTCGCTACCTAAAAATAAATCGATTTGTGATGGGGTATGACAGTTGGGGTCTGTTAATTTGAGATATGAGCATTTTTCCCATTGCTTTTTATTTACTTCACAGCTTGGAAGCAAATTTGTGCATCTTGATTTTTGTGTTTGAATTTTGTATAATTCTTCCGCCTATTCATGAAATTTGGAAATTTGAATGTTTTGACAAGCAATTTTAACCGATTTTGAGCTTTTTGTGTTAAAATTTTTTTGTTTTTGTTAATTTGAATAATTCTCCTCCATGTTCAATAGCGATGACCGCAGTGGGTAAAAGAATTTTGCTTTCATTTTCTGAATGAAGAGCTTGAATTTTTGCTGCTTTAGAGCAACATGGTTGTTCTTCCCTTTTTTCGGGATTTGAGATTTCGGGATTACCACTTTTGGTTGTAGTGACTAACCCGGTGGTTTTATGAAATTGATTTTGTTTCATATTTTGAAAATTTGTAATATGAAGCAATGAGTGGTGTCTTAGTTGAGATTACACACAATTAAATTTGCTTTCACAGTCTTTTGTCCCGTGACAATTGGACAGACATTTGATGCAAAGCTTATGTTGTCGAACAAGATTGTTCCTATCTGAAACAGACTTTTTTATAAACTTCTCGCAAGATCTTATAGTATGACCTCCTTTACATATTTCACATAATGATTGCCAATGATTTGTTTTATTTGACACAAATGTTTGGCTTCTATTAGCGTGCCTATTATATTGCATATTATTGCTGACTTGGGGTTTAAAAAGTTTTTGGCTTGACCATTTGCTCAAAATTGAACATGTTCGTTGCTACCAAAAGACGGAAATATTCTAGCTATTAAAATAAATTATACAGTTCACATACATTAGATAAGGCAGACAGTATAAAACATACATAAATAAACAAATAAATATATGCATTTATAACATTCATACATATATGAGGCACGTATGCATTAATATGTAACACGCATGCAATCAAGAAATATAAGCAACATATTTACTTAGGTTTGGGCAATTGATTACAAATACACATGTGCACTTGAAAACAACCTAAACCATGCAACATAAATTATATGACAACACACACACACATGTAGTTAGCACCAGCTAAGTTGAAACCAACCCAGCAAGAAGACTATACGTTATATAATGCCATAAACCTGCCGTATAACTATGGATAGAATGCGTGAAAAATTCGAATAGTTTACATCAGTTTGTACAGAGGCATGGGAAGATTCTATCGCATACTTTGAATACGTGTGAGTTGTCTATCCTTTTTCTTTGCATACAAATTTACCATCACTTTGTCATATGCTCGTCTCTTTTTAACCGATGGTAGGATGGTATAGTAGTTTGATGGTAAAGTAGTATCATGGTAAAGTAGTACGATGGTAAAGCGATGGTAAGGTAGTATGGTATACTTATCCTTTTATCCTACTCCATATAAAATAAAACAAATACAGGTTATTTTTATTATTCATTGCATCCGTACATATAATATATATATATTACAAATAGTACATATTAAAATAAATAAAAATAAAAAAAAATAAAAATAATTGCATCCATTGCATCCATACATTATTTAAAAATTGCACCTACTTTGGTTGTTGTTGTTCCGACCTGGAATTAAAAAACATTAATTATTACTAAAATTTTGGAAAAGAAATAACTTACCGTTTATTTAAAGATAATTTGTTTTGGCGGTACCTATTGTAGCTAAGGTCCACCACTCTTCTTAATGCCCGTTCAAAACCTGGCCGTCCTTCCATTACAAATACATCTACACAAAAATAGGAAAAAATTTTATAATATAATTTTATAATATAATATAAGTGATTTATATAATAAATATTTGCCTCAATTTTGTCGCTGTCAATGTGTATAGCTGATTCCAATATTTTTAATTCTTTTTTTTTAACTAACGATTAAAGATGCGCGCGCACGTCTATTCACTTCACAAGTTTTCACACAAATGTGAGAAATGCAGTTTTCCACTTTGTTATATACTGATTACTTCTACTGATACTGATTACTTCTTACATCAAATGACTACAATGCATATCTGCATATAGCACAACCATTCTTGTAGCACAACTATGGAGGGAGGGAGTACGAAATATATTCCCAACATGTGACCTGTTTTCACATTCACGTAAATTTTTATTTTTTTTTTTAAGATTTGCTTATTTGTTGGTGAATACGTTAGCGAAGTTTTGCTGGGAAAGCTAACACCAACACTATTGCGCTAAGTCAACAATTACAAAGAACTGGGAAATAGCCCAGACGCGCGCTCAGCAAAATTGTCAACATCAGCAGCGCAATATCCGGAATAAGGAATAAGCAAAATAAAACACTTGCAACAACATCCGGCATGCGCCGACCAATACCAATTGCTGACACAGGTAGAAATAGGGTATATTTAAGAGAGAATAAGTAGAATTAAGTTTTTAGTATTAATGTTTTGGCGATTCAATAAAGGTCTTGCGACCAACGAAAAAATCTTTTTTTTAGACTTGTACAATACAAGTCGATAACTTATGTATAGTTGAAAACAACCCCAAGTGGTGAGCCGTACATCATATATATTTAATTAGATAACTAAGAACTCAAATATAGTATATAAGGTTTACAAATTTAAAAATAAAATTAGAATGAAATATTTCTCAGCTTGAATAAGGTCTTTGTTTTCCCCCCACCAGTGGTAAAGATCTAAAGAATCTTATTTAAGTTTTAACGTTTGATCATACAAATCAAACAGTTTGATTCTATAATTCAAACACTTTTATTTTGTCAACTCGCTCAGTTATTTCGTACTGAATTATTAAGAATTCTTTCATTTGATGCCATTTTGGTGATTTCAATTATATACCTGTATCTAAGTCTTCCTTTTGAGTGGTAACTACTCTCGGAGGAGGAGTAGTGGCTCTACATAGCCTTAATAAATTTATTTGGTCTAATATCATTGCCTTCGTAATTTCGTATTTTTCGAGTCAGTTTTCATATTTAGCTGACGCCGAAGCTCTTATATTTTCTAGAAGTTCAGCATCGTCAGTATCTAGTACTGTATCGTATGCTGCCAGAAGGCGTGCCCATATGATATCTATGCTTTGAATTTTTAAATTTAGAACCGGTTCTGTATTGTCATTAATAGGGGAAGCAGAAAATTTTGTGCAGTATCTAATAAAACTGTCACTTTCAGTTATGAACCTTTACACTGAATTATCTTTGGTCTTTCTTTTTTGTTTGGCACCCTGCTTTGAGCATGTAGCTTCTGCAGGTGTGCCTTGTGATCATATCATCATGAGCCAATTTTGGAATTTCAAATAATTGAGGTGCTCTTGGTTTAACTTCTTTCGATTTCTCAGATTGCGTTTATAGAATTAAATTGTAAGCTTTGAGCTTAAAAATGTTTTGCTTTGAAATACAATTAAAAATTGCTAATGTGCGCAAATGTGTAAATAAAAATTTTTATTATTAATTAATTAAATTATATATGTAAATTTGCGAACATTTGATATTATTTTTTTTTGCCGTGTATCAGTTAAACGTATCTGCGATATATTATTTGTGTATTATTTTTTGTGCGTGTATCTTTTGAGATAAAAAGAACGCAAAAGAAAGAAAATAATAATAACCCAAAAATATACGTATGCACATATGTATATATGCATATAGTTATGCTTTATGTTTGTATGTCTCTTTGTCGTTTCCCTTATAGTTTCGCACAATTGTTATATATGTACATATGTATGTAATACGTATGTGCAATATAGCGAAATGCGCGGAACAATGGTACTAAATAAGTATACAATTTTTTTATATATTTGTAAATATATAAACATTTAAATGTGTAAGTATGTATGCAAATGTTTTGTTAATTGCATCTGCATACGTTGGCTCAAAAAGAAGGCGAAAAGAAAATTACGATAAGTAATAGATGTACACACATATATACTATAAGTATGTACATATGTATATATGTATAAATTCGCATACGTACATATGTACATATGTATGTTAATTTTAATTTTCCAATGTTTGGATATGAATATCCTCCATGTACATATATGTTGAATTTTCTTTGTTCCGTTTTAACGCGTTTTTTTTAAGTTACTGGTATTACTTGTATGTATGCATTTGTAACTTTTTTTTTTGTACGTTGGTATATATTTAGAGAGAATACGTAAGAGATATACACGAGCGAAATGGTTGGATCGCGATATACATACATATGTACATATGTATATACAGTAGCGGACAAAAAAAAGAGGACACCTTAGAAATGTGTGATTATTTGATTTTATTTAAAAATAAGGAAATTTATGAAAAAAATTTTCATGAAACATGATTCATTTAAGTATTCGAAACAAAAACAAATAATTCAATTCAAAATAAATATTTCTTTTTTTATTAGAATCCGAAACAAAATATTTCCGATATTTCAATTTTAGTAATAATAATAGAGACATTTTAGAGAGTTAATAAGGTTACGCAATATAAAAAATGTTACTTACCGATTTGGCTCGATGGCATGGCGCAAAATCATCCTGAAAAATTATGTTGTCCACATAGAAAAAATGCTCTTCAATTGAAGGGACCAGGTTTTCCTGTAAGGTCTGTTGGTATTTAATGGCGTAAATATTTCCATCAATCAAAGTCAAATGTCCAACACGATGATAGGAAAAACACCACCAGATCATCCGACTTCCCCCCTGCCTGACGGTACGTTTGACACACTCATTACTGAAAAGTTCACCAACTCTTCTGTGAATGTACGACATTCCGTCTGTAGCGAAAATGTTAATTTTGGACTCATCTGAAAATACGACTTCTCTTCAATCTTTCTTGGTCCAGGTTTTGTGCAGTTTCGCCCACTGATGTCTTTTGGTGTTTTAAATCTGTTCTGAATACTAATCCGCTTAATATGGTGGTCGTCCTTGGTAGTAGTCTTCTTCGGGCGTCCGGAACCCGTTTTGCGTTTTAAAGACTTAGTCTTCGCATATTTCTGAAGGAAAGCCCCGAAAGTAGTTTTGCTAAAATACTCTAATTTTACGTATACTCAAGTTTTTCGATCGCAAAGCCTAAATTGTGACTTTTTCAACTTCAGTCAATTTTGGACTTTTTCCACATTCATTTTATTTTCAGCCATGTGTATACTCAGGAATATAAATAACAGCGTTTTATTGTAGCTGAATAATGTACTTACTGAAATAAATACTTACTTGTATAATAAAGTTGGATTTGTTAACACTACATCGATTTAAAGACACTACAACTATGTGTCCCATTTTTTTTGTCCGCTACTGTATATGGACATACATAGATATCCACCGTTATGTTGTTGTTGTTCTTTTCGTTTTTCGTTTGCTTATATGTTTAAGCGATCCTGTTTGTTGCTTTGTTAGCCGAAATTTGCAAGTATGAATACTTGACCTTGAAAATTTGGTTTGGCTTTTTTTTGTAGTGTGTTTGGAGACACGAAGTAAGCTTGAAGGCAGTTGATTTATGTAATATTTTATTTATAATACATATGTTAATTGCGGAATATAATTAGGCTGTTCACGATAAGGTGGTTATCGGGTTATGTGGTTATGTGATTAAGTAAACAACAACAAAGTGCGGTATGACAAAATAACCAACCTAGACCCTTGTTTACAGATTCTGTGGTTGTTTGCTTATTTCCAGTGTTAGAAAGTCGTTGAAATTTTACTAAATGGCAGCACAACAAATAAATAAAACTAAGCGAATGGCATTTCCATTTAGATTTTCTTATTGGAAAATCTGCTATTAACAGCTATTTTTTGTTTACAATCAGCAAATCAAAACCGAAATAAAAAGCATCGAAAAGCATCAATAATTATCAAAAATTGTTATTTATACAAAGAATTTTTTGAACCCTTAAAATTCGGATTACTTAATAAGCATATACCTTCAATAAAGTCCATTTCCTGAATAGCAGAACTTATTTTAAATTCGATTATTTTGCTTTTTAAACTTTGCTTAGGTATTTTATAAGTAGGAATTTCATTGAACTAGAATTGTAAACAATGAATAGCTGTTTGTGTAAAAATAATCAAATAACCATGCATAGGATGTTCACGGAGCACAGAGGTTATTTTTAATTTAATAATCACATAACCCGATAACCACCTTACCGTGAACAGCCTAAATATTTTCCGCGCAAAGTTTAATGGCCCATGTATATGAACATATAGTATGTATGTATGTACCCAGTTAGAACAGTGACGGTCATGTTACCTAGTGACATGCCGGTAACGCGTGCCGGTTTAATTGTCACTTTTTCCTATCACGTTCTTAAGGGCGAATCAAAAAAGCTCCCAAAACTTTTGTATACAAGTGATCTTTTATCACCTTCTCGCTCACATATTTTCTGCTGTAATAAAACTATATCCTTCCTTCTCACACTTTCATTAAATTTGGTATAAATCAACAAAACTGCTTTCAGGAAAGCGTGACGGTGCATTCTGCAATAGCCTAGTGAGTAAACCACTCGCTTGTCATTCCTTCAACCTAAAGTTCGAAACTCTAAAATATAAATACTTTTTTTCTTATAAAATATAAGTTAACTCGAAACGCAAACCACCAAAATACCAAGTCAGCATTGTCTGCCTAACATCCGTTTCAGGCAATGCTGAACATTAACACCACCCCAATCCATGACCAACGGCCCGAGTTATGATCCAACGACAAGCAACAACAAACGATACGTACAAGCTACCGTAGCCGTGGGATCCGCTGACGCAGCATATAACGCAAACAAGCGACGACTTACACTACACGCAAGTCGACGTATCGTGGGATTCGCTGACACTGTATCTGACAAAACATAGCAACGACAGCGACGATAGCAGCGACGACGGCAGCGGCAGTGAGGACGGTTTAGGCTTAGACTTAAGAGTAAGAATGTTTTAGAGTTTAGTTCTAATCGAGCCTGAATAAAGCGCACTAAAATAAAAATAAATAAATAAAAATAATTGGCGCCCAACCGGGTAAAGAAGATACGAAGGATTCTCCAAAAAGTAAAAATCACCAAGGTGTTTTACGGTGGAGTGTCTTTAATGACTTCAAAGGACCCAAGGACTCACAGAGAATCGCTACAATCTTTAAAAACGTATCCTACAAGGACTCGAAGGATCCGAGGATTCATCAGAAAGCAGTTTATAATAAAAAACATGTTTCGAGTATTGTAGGTAGAGTGCTCATTAAAATAAAAACATTATAATTTCTTTTGAATTAAAACTAAGTTTTCAAAATAGATGGAAAAGAATTTATTTTAGAAAATAAAGAGCTAATCATGAAATTTAGTGAAACAAATTTTCCAGAGTTTAATAAAAAAGACACAGTGTAGTCTTTTCTCAAAAACATTCTGTTTAGAAACAGAATTTGTGATGAAAATTGTAATAAATAACTGAAATTATCTAGCCATGTCAACAAAAGAGTGTGATTGATTGATTCGACTATAGGAACGGTTACAAGTCTATTCAATTTTAATTTCCAAGTCTATGAGTCACTCAGAATTCGAAAACCTCTTAGAAAGAATTATTAAACTACAGGTGACCAGTAAAATGGATTCAAATCAGGTAACCGCAGTGGTTCAAGCAGCCGTCTGAAGCGCTCTTGAACAACAAAGACAGACTTTCGAAGTTAAGCTCCAACGATTAACGGAGCAAATGACTACATTGACCACTGGTCAAACGCCAAAAATATACCGACCGGTAAAAATATTACCGAACGTAAGGTGTGACGAACCCCTTGATCTGGTAAAATCATTACCAGAATTTGACGGGCAAATCAGTACATATGTGTCTTGGCGACAAGCTGCCCATACATCTTACGAAGTTTTCAGAAGTTACGAGGGAAGTTCTAGACACTACCAAGCAGTTGGTATAATTAGAAATAAAATAAAAGCTTCTGCTGATGCCATTTTGGCATCCTTCAACACTGTTTTAAATTTCGACGCAATAATCGCGAGACTAGACTTTACGTACGCAGACAAACGACCGATATATTTAATCGAACAACAATTATCCACCTAACGACAGGGTAACCTATCTGTGCTTCGATATTTCGACGAGGTGGAGAAAATATTAACTCTCCTCACGAATAAAACCATAATGACCCATGAGGTCAAGTATCAGAATCAATTTGCGAAAAATATAGAGCGGACGCTTTAAGAGTTTTTATATCAGGCCTTAAAAGACCTTTGTGTGACATACTATTTGCCTCTCGCCCTAAAGACCTACATAGCGCTCTGGCATTAGCCCAGGAGGTGGAGTCAAATAGGGAAAGGTACTTATTTGCTTCAAATTTCGCAACGTCTATTGAAGACCAATATAAACTAGGAATAAACAATAATTCGGAGAAAAAGATGCAACAGCAACAAAAAAATCCGCATTTTGCAAATAAACAGCACAGAAAAAATGATACTAGGACTAACAAGCAAGAACAAGTGACCCCCATGGACGTTGACCCATCGGTTTCAAGACTAAGACAAAATGTAAATTGGCGTAGGGAACCATCACAGAGAGCCAACCAATACCAACAACTGAATCAAAGTAATAGTAGACAGGGTTATAGTTCAAATCAACAGCAGGGAAAACGACAGGCACATTCAGATACGGTTACTGGACCAAAGATGCAACGCATTAATACCTTAAATCAAGAAAAGGTTAGTGGGGCAACTTTTAATCAGGAAGCCGAAGATAAAGCTGAAGATCTCGAGGAGGAGCAATTGAATTTTTTAGGGGGAAGTCCCTACTCCCGTGGATTGAGCGAGGAGTAGGTTATCGAGGCAAAAAAATTAAATTATTAGTGGACACAGGAGCTTCGAAAAATTACATCAAACCAATACCTGAGCTAAAAAATATAATTCCAGCGTCCACACCATTTATAGTAAAGTCTTTGCACGGCAATAGTCCTGTAACACAAAAGTGTAGAATTAAGATGTTTGGCGTAACTGCAGTTTTCTTTATACTACCAAATATAACAACATTCGACGGCATAATTGGGCTCGATTTGCTCAATCAGGTAAACGCCCAAATAGACCTCAGTACGGGTACAATAAAGCACGATTCTGGAACTGAAAAGCTCTTGTTCCATGAATGTAAAAATGTAAACTTTATCAACATAAAAAGTGAAGAAATTCCATCTTCAGTTCGTGAGCAATTTTGTGAAATTATCAAAAATAGAAATAAGGCGTTTGCTGACCCTAACGAGTCACTACCCTTCAACACTAATATAATTGGTACAATCAGAACAAAAACCGATGAACTTTACCCATATCCTATGGGTGTAGCCGACTTTGTAAACAAAGAAGTGGCTGAACTTCTCGTCAATGGTATCATTCGCACCTCAAGGTCCCCTTACAATTACCCAATTTGGGTCGTCAAACGGGAAATAAGAAGAAACGTCTTGTGATTGATTTCAGGAAACTGAATGAGGTCCCAGTCGAAGATAAATACCCTATGCCAAACGCAATGGTAATCTTGTCAAACTTAAAAGGTGCACAATATTTTACCACCCTCGACCTTAAATCTGGGTTTCACCAGATCGAGTTAGCAGAACCGTCAGCGGTACTTACCTTTTGACTTTCGATCAGTTAGTAAAGGTAAATACCCCTACTCGCACTCCTGGCACTCCAACGGCTCAAAGAGTCAATATTTTAGGACATATAGAGACATTGAGTTTGAACTATCTTAATGAAATAAATGCGGAAAATATCAACCATATTGGCGCTCTTCGAGGAGAAGTCAACTCAACAACATTGCTTTTTATAGTAACGATAGCGTCAATCTCTATCCTAGTAATCTTGCGACTTGCTCTAAGCAAATATAAAAAACACACCGCGAAAAAGGCAATGAATGTCTTAGTAAGAGAGGTCACCGAGCGAATCGTGGACGATTCCCACTTAGGAAGGGAGGAGTTAACTCGAAACGCAAACCACCAAAATACCAAGTCAGCATTGTCTGCCTAACATCCGTTTCAGGCAATGCTGAACATTAACACCACCTCAATCCATGACCAACGGCCCGAGTTATGATCCAACGACAAGCAACAACAAACGATACGCACAAGCTACCGTAGCCGTGGGATCCCCTGACGCAGCACAAATATAACGCAAACAAGCGACGACTTACACTACACGCAAGTCGACGTATCGTGGGATTCGCTGACACTGCATCTGACAAAACATAGCAACGACAGCGACGACAGCAGCGACGACGGCAGCGGCAGTGAAGACGGCTTAGGCTTAGACTTAAGAGTAAGAATGTTTTAGAGTTTAGTTCTGATCGAGCCTGAATGAAGCGCACTAGTGCCTAAAAATAATTTATATATATATTTTTTTATTAATTTTAATAATAAAATAATTTTATTTAGATTTACATAAAATTCATTTCCTTCATCTTTTGACATTTTTTTAATGATATAAAAATTATTTCTATAAATTCTTATATAGATACAAAAAATAATATATACATATACATAAGTATATCAACAAAATTATAACAATATTATATTTATCATTCAGATTTTCGCTTCCTATATTTTTTTTGCTTAAATCTATGGTGGCTCATTTCGATGGACTTCCGCATTTGTTGCTCGAAATTTGCAAGTCCACAAGTGATGAAAGAATCTATAAAAAATGTAATGAAAAATCAATTATAAGTTTTTTTAAATATTGCATGTGATTTTCAAACTTGTAAGTGAAAAGTTGTCTAGAGGACCATATTGCTTGGTACAGTCAGTTAAATTGAGTAAACCATGTATATTGTAACTAACTAAATGGTCAATGCATATATTTCCAAACAAATCAACGAATTCATCCAAGATTTGTTGGGCAACATTGGCTTCAGTGCTATAAGACTTATTGCATGATAGTAGCCTTATACCTGCGTGCAATAAGAGGAAATGGTAGTAATGGTCACTACCAATGCAATCCTTTAGGACAAATATACCTACATATGTATATACAATAAGAACTGCCTAAACTCTGTCGCTTTCCAATTGCTGATTTCATCTAAACTTCTACATATTCGACCGAATTCTGAAGGAACTAAATTGGAAAGAAATGTTATTTTTTCGTTAACTTTGCTTACGTTTATATTGCCTCTTTTAATCAATAATTGAAGCAACTTTTTACATACACCAAGATCTACAAGGTGAATTGGGTCTAAAGGAAATTGGGAAACCATTTTGAAATTTCCTGACTCTAAAATGCTTTCTCTACATTTAAAAGGATTGATGTGATGTGATCTGTCACTTCTTTTTATAAAAGATTGGTCAGTTCTTAAATGTTTTATTTTCTTTGAAAAACAAACCCTCCTTTCTTTGTAGTCACCCACTTGATCACATTTAGAACAACTACTTTTTCTAGTGTGCGATTGCACACCTGTAACAAAAGCTCGAGCGGGAGCATCGCAGCAAAACAAACGAATATCAAATTTTCTCTTTCCAGGATAAGTACTAACCTGAAGACCATTTTTTTTTTAATAATTTACTTCTTCACAAAAAAAAAAAGGTTTTTCTGTTCCAGAAAAGCACGCAATTGTAAACGGCAATTCGTTTGGAAAATTAACTATCGATGCTAGAATAGGCCACAATACTTTCTTCGAATTCTTGAATAATTTCATGCTATCTATTCCCATATCTAGCACAATATTATTTTCACTTTCAAGTTGAGGAAATGAATTTTTCTCAAAATGATTTTGGATTCCTCTACATAAAAAAGTTCCACTTGGAATCGTTTGAATATTTACTTTCTTTCGGCTGGTACCTAGGAGAATTTTAGACGTTAGAGGTAAATCTGTGCAACCTATTGCTTGCAACGTTTGCAGAAGATCGGTTACTGCATTATGGGATACCCTATTTCCCAAAGCCCAAGCGTTTAATTCTAAACTAAATGAATTCTTTTCTATCACTTTTAGAATTTCGCTATCACTATTATTCCTATCACTAACATAGCTATCACTGCAATTTGAAGAAAAATCAAGGGAGCTTAGTGAACGGCATCCCTCCACATCAGGATCACAATCAAAATTTACATCTTTTTCACAAATTTTCACAAATTTAGATGCACTAAGATTAAAAGCCTTTTTTTCTCGGCTCATATATGCACTAAATGTATTTTTCTTAATATTAAATTATTATTTGTTTTACTCACCCTTTTTCCAAATATTATCTTGAAGACACAAAATATTCACAAAAGTTAAAGAAACACAATTATAACATCCGTAGGTTTAAATATTTATTTTATTCTCAGCTATCGACGCGTTTGTAACCGAATTCTTTTTTTCTTCGAATTCAATTTGTCACAACGAACAAGAAAACGTCAAATTCGCGATATCATGCTGTACGCTTTCACATCCATCGTTTTCAATCAGCGTTTGAAAAACTACGCTACTCTCGTAGCATTTCATTTTACTCTTACTACCGCTCTCACTTTGTCGGGAGCCGCAGCATAGCCTTAGCATAACAATGGAAAGTATGTGCTCTACTCTGCTCCGAGTTTTGTTAGGTAAAAAACTATAGCTGGAGCGGGAGCAAAAAATTAAATTCTGCGCAATGCTCTGGCGTAGCGGTAGCAAAAAATTGGGAGCGGTAGCACAGCAGAGCAAATGAAAATTTTCATGTGCTACAGCTCCCGAATGTGTTTGTTATTTTTTTTCTTTTTTGCTATTTTCTGGCATTTACAAGTATGGTACAAGTTGGTATATAAAAGAAAGTCGTTTATAACTCAAGAACAGCTGAACCGATTTGGCTTAAAATTGGTGGGGAGGTAGTTTAGAAGCAGGGTATGGACATAGGATACATTTTATCTCTTTATGCAAAAATTCAATACAGCTCATAAATACAAAAATTATATTTCAAATTATAAGCATTTGTTCAAAATTTATGTAAGAATCATTTGAAAATTTTTGTAATTCAAAAATAGAAAGAAATAAGTAAAAATTTTCATTTCCAAACATGCTTAGTATATGGGTTATACAGATTTTGCTTCTTAACCAGGTAGTTTTTTTTTAAGACGAGCCCGTCCGATATATTTAATATCACAACAAAAAATGGCATTGGAATTTTCATCGTCAAGGCACTGCGGATACTTTGCTAGATTATTGGTCAAGGACGCAAATGCATTCATAATAAACCAAACGCGATATCTAACGTAAAGATAAAGCGGAAAAATTGGAGTGTTGATAAAAAGGTTTATTACAATTTTAGAAATACAGAAATCTTTTCGATTCTTTGCAATATACATTGAAGTATGTATATGCGTACAATTTCAAACTGATTCTTCGTAAAAAATTATAAAATTTTTAAATATTGGAAATGGTAGAATAGAACTGCAAATACACAGTGCAATGGATTAACACATTCGCGTAAATTCATTCCCGTCATTCATGTTTCCTTCAATAAAACAATTGCGGGAATTCCCGCGCTATATTCCCGCAATTTCTTCCGCACATATAAAAATGCCATAAAATACCTCTGATCTGTAGGAATTTAAAGATAAAAATCAGGATTGTAGTGTATTTTCTATGTAAATATTTAGGGCCAAAATTTTCAGGGAATTTTTTTTTGGGGTATTTCCAAGGAAATTTCGTGACGGGACTGAAAAAAATTAATAGTTCAAAAAAAAAACACTCTAATGTATATAAAAAGGGGGAAAGTATATGTACATAGTTAAAATTAATTTCGAAAATGCATAGTAATTGAGTATTGTAATACATTTGGAATAGATGATGTTTTTGGTAATATAAAATTGGTAAATATTTTACATAATAAAAAAACATTTATAATTTATTCAATTATTATCTAATTCACTTTATTAATATATTTCTTAAAATATTTGATTTTAGATTTATAAAGGCACTTGACGCAACAAGTGCCAAAATGATTTGCATAACATTGTTTTGATTATTTTTTAATTATTCAATTAATTCAAATATTATGCCAGAAAATAGCAAAAAAAAAAAACAACAACAAACACATTCGGGAGCTGTAGCACATGAAAATTTTCATTTGCTCTGCTGTGCTACCGCTCCCAATTTTTTGCTACCGCTACGCCAGAGCATTGCGCAGAATTTAATTTTTTGCTCCCGCTCCAGCTATAGTTTTTTACCTAACAAAACTCGGAGCAGAGTAGAGCACATACTTTACATTGTTATGCTAAGGCTATGCTGCGGCTCCCGACAAAGTGAGATCGGTAGCGATAGCATAGCAATAATTTTAGAAATTTTGCTGCTACGGAGTAGTAAATGAGAACCCTGTTTTCAATAAGCGGTGACAGCTAAAAAATTTGTTTGTCTTCTTTTGTTTTATTTTTGCTTAACATCTGTTGAGTGAAGAGCTTATAATATAAAAAAACAAAAGACACAATAGATTGACTTCTTACTCATTTCAAAGATTTGTGAGAAAGTGTTAGTGACAAGTAAAAATTGTGTAAATGTATTGGAGTTTCAGTCACGCAAGTTTTGCTGGGTTGAGTACATGTACTTATGTATGTATTTGCATTTTTTTTCTCACCTTTGCTTATTTATTATAGGCGATCCTGCTTGTTGCTTTATCAGCTCAAGGGGTATCACCGAAACTTGCAAGTAAGAATACTTGACTTTTATAGTGTGCTTGGAAACACAAAGTAAGCATTAGGCAGGTACCCGAATTTGTATACCCTGAACAGGGTGTATTAAGTTTGTCACGAAGTTTGTAACACCCAGAAGGAATCGTCGGAGACCCTATAAAGTATATATATAAATGATCTGTATGTCGAGCTGAGTCGATTTAGCCATATCCGTCTGTCTGTCCGTCTGTCTGTCTGTATATATACGAACTAGTCGTTTAGTTTTTAAGATATCGTTTTGAAATTTTGCAAACGTCATTTTCTCTTCAAGGAGCTGCTCATTTGTCGGAACGGCCGATATCGGACCACTATAACATATAGCTGCCATACAAACTGAACGATCGGAATCAAATGCTTGTATGAAAAACTTTCACATTTGATAAGATATATTAACGAAATTTGGTATATGTTATTTTCTAAGGCAATAATGTAATCTTCGAAGAAATTGTTCAGATCGGTTAACTATAGCATATAGCTGCCATACAAACTGAACGATGGGAATCAAGTTCTTGTATGGACAACTGTCACATTTGACACGATATATTAACGAAATTTGGAATATGTTATTTTCTAAGGCAATAATGTAATCTCCGAAGAAACTGTTCAGATCAGTGAACTATAGCATATAGCTGCCATACAAACTGAACGATCGGAATCAAGTTCTTGTATGGACAACTTTTACATTTGACGAGATATATTTACGAAATTTGGTGTATATTATTTTCTAAAACAACAATGTAATCTCCGAAGAAATTGATCAGATCGGTTAACTGTAGCATATAGCTTCCATACAAACTGAACACATAGTTACTAACAGAAATGCACCTGTGAAGGGTATTTAGCTTCGGTGCAACCGAAGTTAACGTTTTTTCTTGTTTTCATTTACTTCGGTACCTATCTACATATTCACATACATATGTATGTACTTATATACCGAACTGTCTAACTGGTTTACATTTGGCTGTATTCCGAATTACAGCTCAAACTGCATTTTAAACATACATATGTGCATAAAATAATTATATTATGAATTTAATTGGAATGCACTCACTTTTTTCTCCGCCAAGCGTTTATGGTAGCAATACTTACATATGTGTACATACATATGTATGTCTTCATTCATTCTAGTGCTGAACACAACGCTCGCGACAGATCGCAAACGACATCTGTCAAATATTAAAATACCTACGTTCTTATGGACACTGTTATTTTGACAGCTGCACGGCTACACGACTGCAGGCCGGCAGTTGTTGTTCTCGCTAACTTCAATATCTTCTTATATTTGCCAACGACAGTAGGACGACAGTAGAGTTGACAGTAGAATGGAAGATAGAAAGAGGAGGTAGAGTGGTGATGCCACTGATATGTAAAATGTAAAATAATTCACAGCTCTAACAAGCTTGGCGTTATTTTACAAATAAAAGCATAAAGTTTCTCTATTATAGCTCTATTATATCATTTGTAATAACAATTGATAATTTAAAACAAAAATTTTTACCTATTTACTTATTTTTTGCATACAAATTTTCACTTAGTACAAAATATTAAAATTTCATTGAAGTGCAAGGTATAAGTATGGACACAACGAAATTGTGTACATACAAAATGGACAACTGCGTTGTTTTGTGTACATGACGGCAATTGTTATGTTGCTGCCTTCTTACAAATGTTTATGTAGTAAGATGCACAACGCCATTTTCAGTTGAAAGTGTAAACACAATGGCTACGACAGACTGCAGCGGCACGACAGTGAACTGAAAACGTCGTTGTTCATCTTACTACATGTACATTTTGAGAAGCAACAACAACACAATGGCCGGCATGTACACAAAACAACGCAGTTGTCCATTTTGTATGTACACAATTTCGTTGTGGCCATACTAATACCTTTCACTTCAATGAAATTTTAATATTTTGTTCAAAGTGAAATTTTTATGCAAAAAATAAGTAAATAGGTCAATATTTTTGCTTTAAATTATCAATTGTTATTACAAATGATATAATCAAAGAGCTATAATATAGCTATTTTATGCTTTTATTTGTAAAATAACATCAAGTTTGTTAGAGCTGTGAATAATTTTATATTTTACATATTAGTGGCATCACCACTCTACCTCCTCTTTCTATCTTCCATTCTACTGTCAACTCTACTGTCGTTGGCAAAAATAGGAGAATATTGAAGTTAGCGAGAACGACAACTGTCGGCCTGCAGTCGTGTAGTCGTGCAGCTGTCAAAATAACACTGCCCATAAGAACGTGTGTATTTTAATATTTGACAGATGTAGTTTGCAGTCTGTCGTGGCCATTTTGTTTACACTTTCACTGTCGTGCTGCTGTGGTCTGTCGCCGTCATAGTGTTCAGCACTTCTATGGTTACTTCTCGTTTTCTCTTTTTGGTTTTTTCTTCTTTGATGTTTTCCGTGTTGAGTTTTTATTCCCTTCCCACGTTGCTTATAATCCTAATGTGCTCTGCCGTATGTTTTGGGGCTTTGTTTTTATTGTTGCTTGCTTATTTGGATTTTTACCGCGCCCGTATATGAGTTCTAGTTTTTTCGTATATGTTTTGCTTTAGTTGGTTTCGCGCCCGTTCCGTAGATTTGATCACTTAAATATGTGTATGTATGTAAATTTTTACTTGCGCCAACGCGGGTGGTTTTTAAAAAGATGTGAATGTAATGAGTTATGTTCAAAAACTAAACTGAAGTATCTTTATTTCACTTATATTTATACAATTGATTTCTTAAGCCTAGATACAGAGTTTCATCTTACATTCTAAGAAGTACAGACTTAGGTGTTAGATGATGTGCTGTCTAATTCTACTTAAAGCGTGCGACTAGTTATAGTTTATGGCCGTATACTCCCCCACCTCTAAATCGAAGCGTCCCGTCTTCGAATATAAATTCTGTAAGTTATTAATTTGTGTCGATAGTTTTATTAACATTTTTTCTTTTTCTTTTCAATTTTTTATTTTATATTATATATGTATATGTTATTACTTTTGTAATAAAATAACCTAATATGATTATCAATAATAAAGTACTAAATGTTATTAAAGTTTTCCAATCTTAAATCAATATTTGTTGTTTCAATATATTCTTTTACAAAAAATGGCTTAACTTTTCCTTCTTCTAAATATATTAAAAATTTTTCCAGTCGGGTTTTCATATTTTATACAATTTATAACATTATCTTCAAAATTTATTATATATGCTTCGTCTATTGTATGATTATTTACATTATGTTTTACGGAAATTATTATAGCTCCGCCTTTTATAATATTTATTACTTTATTTCCTTGGACTATATTTCTTTTGGACTGAATAAAATTTATTTACGCATTTTATTATTTCATTTTCGATTAGTAATTTTCTCTTATGTAGTTAGTTATGTCTGATATAGTATTGTTGATATATAAAAGTATCAACGAAGTATTCCTTGGCTCCATAAGAAGGTTAAGTTCGAAGATGGGCAAAATCGGCCTTCTGCCACGCCCACAAAATGGCGAAAACCGAAAACCTATAAAGTGTCATAACTAAACCATAAATAAAGATATTAAAGTGGCATTGGGCACAAAGGATCGCATTAGGGAGGGGCATATGTGGACGTAATTTTTTTGGAAAAGTGGACGTGGCCCCGCCCCCTACTAAGTTTTTTGTACATATCTAGGAAACTACTATAGCTATGTCAACCAAACTCTCAAATGGAAGAAATCGGATAATAACCACGCTCACCTCTCATACAAAGGTTATGTTGAAAATCACTAAAAGTGCGTTAACCGACTAACAGAAAGCGTCAGAAACACTAAATTTTACGGAAGAAATGGCAGAAGGAAGTTGCATCCAGGCTTTTTTTAAAAATTGGAAATGGGCGTGGCGTTGCCCACTTATGGACCAGAAACCATATCTCAGGAACTACTCGACCGATTTCAATGAAATTCGGTATATAATATTTTCTTAACATCCTGATGACATGTGCGAAATATGGGTGAAATCGGTTCACAACCACGCCTTCTTCCAGTATAACGCTATTTTGAATTCCATTTGATGCCTTCTCCGTATAATACGAGTATATATTAGGAACCAATGATGATAGCGGAATAAAACTTTACACAAATAATGTATTTGAAAAATATGTAAATGACGGATAATGAAATCTCGATAATCACTTTATCATGCGAGAGTATAAAATGTTCGGTGACACCCGAACTTAGCCCTTCCTTACTTGTTTTTTATTCTGACACTGTAATATCTTTTCCTGACCTTTTTTAACGTGGCTTTTAAGTCTACGTGGGTTTCTTTATTAAATAAAATATTAAAAGGTTTTTTACATGTTACTGAGTGTATTGTATTATTATATTGTTGAGCCGCTCTAATAGTAGCTTCAAAGTTACTAATTAAACTATGTTCCTGTTTTTAACATATTGAAATTTCTATTAATGTTGAATTAACCCTTTCTATTTGCCCATTACTAGTGCTATGACGTGGTGTGCAGTAATAAATTTGTATATTTAGTCGTTTCATTAAGGATTTGAATTGAATTCCCATAATAGAGCGCATAGAAATTATAGGGAAAATTTGGCGCAAATAAGACAACAATATTATATCCCTTAAGGATAAAGCAATTTAAACAATATGCAAAAAATTGCAACATATGCAACAAAAAAAAATACGAAAGACATCCAAAACGTGCATTGATTCTTATTCCAAATTTTTGACAATAAAATGTATTGAAGACAAATCGAATAGAAATTTGATTGTTGGAAAAGCTTCTTTCAAAATGTTTTTTATTACGTACAGCATTTCAGCCGTACAGAATATTCCAGTAACTATTTTTTGATTTATATTTTCTTTTAAAATACCAACTATATTTTCTGGTATGTCGTATTCAATTAGAAATCTTTAGTTATTATAATAAGAAATTGTCTCCAAGATTTATATTTGCTCCATTATCGAATACTATGTATTTGTTGTTTGAAATGATTTAAAGGCTTTTTAGTTTTGTGAATTTGGTATTCATCGCTGCTTTTCTGCAGAATGTTGGGTTTCTATTATAGAATTGTGTGAGTGACTTAATTCGCTTGACTTTGTTAAATTATTTAAAAATTGCTTTGACAATGCGTCTGCAACCCCATTCGTTGCTCCCGATTTATAATTTATTTTTGGTGAAAATTCTTCAATTAAAGCTCTCCATCTTTTCATTTTCACGTTTAGATTTTTTTCAGACATTGCGAAGGCCAATGGCTGATGATCTGTATAGATTTCCAAATCTTTTACTGCATAAAGATAATGTTGAATGTTTTCAATGCCCATATTATGGCGAATAATTTCTTTTCGTTAGTTGCATAATTTTTCTCGGTAGAATTAAAGGTTTTTGAAATGTATGTAATTAGTCCTTCTTCTTGGGATAAGACTGCACCTACAGCTACATTTGGCGCATCTGTGATTAGAACTAATTTTTTTCAAAATCTGGTTGAACAAGATCAATTTGTTCTTGTAATGCTTTCCTTAAAATTTCGCAAGCAGTTATTCCTTTCTGATCAAGGTTAATAACTCTTTTTTTGACATACATATATTGTGTATTTCCCCATTTTCTCCTTTCAAATGTTTGGTTAATGGCTTAGCAATTGTTGCGTAGTTTTCAATAAATTTCCTGTAATATCCCGTTATTCCTAGAAATCCTCTAAGTTGCCGTAGCGTGTTGGAATTTGGATAATTCTTTATTGTTTCTATCTTTTTGGGATCAGTTTTTTATTACTTTGTGGAATACAACGTATACTAAAAATTCAACCTCGACTGCTATGAACGTTGACTTTTCCACGGAAATTTTCATATATGAGCTTTATCAAGTGTTTGTACTATATATGTACATATTTTAATTGAAATATATGTCATTTTAATGTTTTTGAGTATACTATAATATCGTCAATATAGACGTGGCAAAATTTTACGGTATATTCGTGTAGAATATTGTTCATTGCTCTTTGAAATATACTTGGAGCATTTTTTAGCCCAAATGGCATTCTTAAATATTCATATTTTCCATTATTCACGGAAAATGCAGTTTTTTCAAAATCATTTTCTTCCATCAATTTTTGATGAAATCCAGACTCAAAGTCTATTGTAAAGAAATATTTAGATTCTCCCAAATTAAAGAGTATTACCTCTGGATTAGGCAATGGATATCTATCCGTTATTGTTTTTTCGTTCAATTTTTTAAAATCGATGACCATTTTTAGTTTTGGACTACCGTCCTCGTTTATACCTTTTTTCGGAACAACGCAAACAGAATTATATGGGATTTTGTTATGTCTTATAATTCCTTTTTCCAATAAACTTTGAATATGAATATTGTTTTGACCATATGGGTTTTTCATTTTCTGTTCTTATTTCTGCTTTGATATCTGTTCTGAATGGTAAATCCATGTTTATGTTTTCATGGGTTTTATTTATTATTCTGATAACATCCTCTCTAAGCATTACCTTTGTTTTTATATTTTTCTGCAAATTCTTCGAAATTATTTTCATCGGTAATATTGAAAGTATTTATTTTTAAAATATTAGTGCCTCCTTTTTTTGGAGTATGTTTTTTTTATTTTATTGCCGGTATTATCTTCGACTGGCGTCTTAGGATATTTTTGTTCCAAGTAGTTTAAATTTCGTATTTTTATATTTTTATTATCCTGTCCCAAGGAGTTTAATAAAATTTAATCGTTGAGAAAATGTATTTTCTCAATTTCATTATTTCCATAAATTAGTTTCCGGTTTTGAATATCTATTGTTGCTCCGATTTTATATAAGAAATTAATTCCAATTTAAAGATCGCTCTCTAAGTTATCAATTTCATAAAAACGTTCTTGTACCCCCAATAGATTAATATTATGAAAATATTTTATGATGGTCGAACCATTTATGGTTCTTACCCTCTTCTTAATTACTAAAGTGTTTTTGTTATTATAAATTCCGGTTCGTATATATGAACTGGTTGCAACCGTATCTACTAAAATTCGAATGATTTGCCCGGTTTTCATAACTGTTTTTAAAAAATAGTTTTCCCCAATGTTATTACCTGCACTTTCATTTTGCCTCTTTGATATATTTCTTTGTAGATAATTGGTTTACCAATTATATCTGTTACTCCTAGCCTGTACATGGTTTGTTTGTATAGGCCTAAAATTATTGATTATTTTATTTGATTGGTTCCGGACGATTGGGATATTTTTGGTTCGTAGTTAACCCTTGCGGATACCTCAAATTATTTTGAAAGTTTTTATAAAATTGTTGTTTTCGAGAATCAATTTTTTGATTATTTTTTGAGAATTGTAACGCGAATTGTGACCTCATCTGGTTTGACTGAAGTTCTTGTGCTTTGGCAAGAGCATTAGGCAAATCAGTGGGGATTCAAGTAAAAAGAATTTGGTTTAAAGGGTAGTTTAAACCAGTTATGAAGGTTCTAAGTGCGGTTTTCCGATTTTTTAATATTTAATTGCTTGGTTATTTCGGAATTTTTTCCGTGCGTCATTATTGTTTTATTTCTTAACAATGTAAATTTCTTATTGACATCATTGTAGTAGTCTATTACGGATTGTGATCCTTGTCTAAGTATACTAATTTCTTGGTCAATTACGTGTACTGGCCTTCTATCAGCATACGCAAAATCTAATCTCGAAAATATGGCCTCTAAATTTAAAATTGTGCCATGGTGATCTCATGGGAGACCAAAAATATAAGTCAAATTATGGTTTTGTTATCAAATTTGCTTATTATTTACTAAAATAGATTGCAAATAAAATGTATTTAACAAAAAAAAAACAAAAAAAAGTTTCAACCAAAAGGTAAAAAATAGATCATGGTAGGGTATTCGCTTACATCGAAAGCATACCGTCTATACGGCCCTGATCAGCGTACGGTTGTAGAGAAATGTGATATAATATTTTTACCATTAAAAAAGTATGAGGCAGTACAGTTTTCCGACACGATTGAAAACATGAAAGCTGTCATCGGAGAAAAAACATCTAGAGATTTGAGGGTAGATGAAGCAGACGACAGTGACGACAAGTTGAAGAAGCGAAAGCATCTAGTGAATCCGGTAGCGATTATCAAGAAAGTTTATGCGAATCGCCGATTCAGGAAGAGTGTCCTGCGCAAATAGGACGAGGCAGACCTAAGCTAGTACGTAGTGGAAAACCAGGGCATCCCCGAAAAGAGTATAATGCAGTAAACATTATGCAAAATGTATGTGAAGTTGAAATTCCTCAAAGTGTTGCCGAAGCTAAAAACAGTAAATATTCGAGCGAGTTTTCAATAGCGATGAATCTTGAATATGTTGCTTTAGTGCGAAATAAAACATGGAATTTGGTTGACCTACCAAGCAAAGAGAAAGCAATTTCTTCCAAATGGGTGTTTACCATAAAACATGACAAAATAGTGAAATAAATCGTTTAAAGGCGCATTTAGTTGCAAAAGGATGCAGTCAAAAATTTGGGGTGAATTATACTGACACATTTTCCACAGTGGTGCGTTACGTTGCGATTCGTATGGTATTGGCCTTAGCGGCAGAACTAAAATTGTAGACACACCAGATGGATGTATGCAGCGCGTACCTTAACAGTGAGCTAACCGATGTAGTATATGTATATGCAGTAACCTGAAAATTTCGTCGACAAAAAGTTTCCAGAATGTGTTTTGAAGCTCAATAAAGCTATATATGGGTTGAAACAATCTGGAAGAGAGTGGAACCAGAAGTTGGAAGAATTGGTTTCGAGGCGTGTTTACTTTAATGAACATTGTTTGTACAGAATGGGCAGTCAAGGTAATTCATGTCCAATCTCATATTTTTTGGGGATGGAAATCAGTAGAGACGGCGAAACAGGCAGCATAGAAGTTGGTCAATCATTGTACATATGTTAAAGAGACTTTAGAAAAATATAATATGACCAGCTGTCGACCAGGGAAAACGCCATTAAACATAGGTTTTGGGTAAACCAGCGAATCGTGTAGTAAAGTTGACGTTAAACAGTACCAGTCAGCAATCGGTGCATTAATGTATTTAGCCATTTGTACGAAGCCGGATATTTTACATTCAGTCGTTAAATGGGCTCAAAGAAATCAAAATCCTCACAAAGAACATGAATCAGGTATCAAGCATATTTTACAATACCTATCAATGACTGAAGATTATACGTTGGTATATCGTCGTACGGGCAAACAAATAGAAGGGTTTGCGGATGCTGATTGGGGCAGCAACAGTCTCGACCGCAAATCATATACTGGGTATGTGTTTTTCTTGGGCGGTAGGAAGTGGTATATGCACGATACCTAATAGCAGATATTAGTATAAGTGATTCAGATGACCCGATCAGTATTTACGGTGACAACTTAAGTGCACAGCAGTTAGCAAAGAACCCAGTACATCATTCAAGAAGCAAGGTCATAGACATTAAGTATCATTTTGTAAGAGAAGCAATTAATAATAAACTAATTGAAGTTAAATACATTTGTACCAATGATATGATATCTGATGTACTTACAAAGAATCTAAGTAATATTAAACATGAAAATTTTGTAAAACTAAAAAAAAAAACAAAAATAATGTAAATGATTTACTCGTGTTGAGGAAGAGTGATGAAAAAGTATTCGGTTACATCTATTACAACTCGAATAGATCGTACTACTAAAAAATATAAGATTTTCCTTCTATTTTGTATTCTGTATAAATGTAAGTTAGTCATTGAATAAAAGCCCATAAGTAAAGACGTGACTTCCATATTTTTTCATTTGTTCTATTTTATGATTCTTGGCAATACCTCCAACATTATCAAAAAAATATTCTCTCCGAATATCTATAATACTATACATATCAAAGATTGATCAATTCGACAAAGAGTTTTCAATAGGAATTGGGGCTGACATATTCGGAGGGCTAGAATATATGTAGTACGACTTTAACAATTTTTCCGTTCCGATATATGGGCTTTCGCTTAATATTTTGTTTCATACATATGCGCCTCGCTAATGCAATTACTAACAGTTTGTTGTGGAGTCCATCTTCAATACCAATCCTAATTGGATGTCAAGGAACACCTGAGCCAAGTTCTATCAAGATATTTGAATTTTTGCTCAATTCGAGTCGCCTCGTCATCTTGATCATTATAATTATTGGATGACTCCAAAGAGTGTAAAAATGTTTCGAAATCTTTAATGAATTGTTTATTTTATTGAGTTACAATATAGGTCATAGATTAAAATTATATACAAATCATCTCCAAATAATATAAATATGGTATAAACTCTACCAAAGAAACTAAAATATAAAAGCTAATATGGTATATGTCAACAAGAAGATCGGGAGTCAAGAATTAGAATTATATTCAGCGCTAAGCTAAAAAATTTTAGGAAAACTTTTCACTTAATTTCATTAAAATGTGACACATTTTTACCAACATAAACCGTTTAAAGTCAGTTGGAAAACCGGAAATCAATATACATATGACATGGCATATTACGGACACAGTAGCGTGTCTGCTTTTTGTATTTACCTTCGGCATTGCTCAGGTATACTCAAGAATATATTTTCACGCAATTTATAAATAATTCACACACTTACCGACATATTCTGAGTAAGGTCGACTAGAGTGGCGAAGATCAGTATATGGAAGTTGGAGTAATTCGTAGACTAATTTCATATATTTCGTCATTAAACTATAGGATATCCAGCAAAAAATAATAACACTTTGTTCATAATTTTAAATTCTTAATTTATTCTTCAAAATCTATGTTGTCCCCTTCAAATTATTCCTCTTTGGCCCCTTTACACATATACCTTTTTTCCAATCCTCGAAAAAGTTGTTAAAGTCAATTTACGGTATACATAGCTTTCAGTGCGCGTAGCGATTCACTTTTAAGTTTTCAATTGACTCCGGAGCGGTCGTTTGACTTTGCTAAAAAGCCAGAACTCTAAGAAACGTTATAACGCTAGCAGACCAAAAAGAGATTCATTCTAGAACGGACAGCAGAACAAGCAACACTTATCATACACATAGATGTAGTAGTTTGACTGTATTTCAATTTTCATTTTTACACATTGTATTAAACTCATTTTGATAAATAAATTAACATCCTACAAATTGAGGGCTCAGGCAGGAATTTGGAAAAGGCTTAAGTAATGGTGGTGCTGACCGTCATCGTGGAGTTTTACGTGATAGCATCCAGGGATTCTCTAAGCCTGTTATTAGACATTTGGCTCGTCGTGGAGGTGTAAAACGTATATCTGGTTTGATATGTGAAGAAACTCGTGGAGTCTTAATTAAGCGTGCAGTGCTCGGCTAGGAAAAGTGTTAAAAGTTGAAAATGACTGGTCGCTTCAAAGATGGAAAAATGTTTGAATCTAAAAGACGAAACAAAACGAATTTGTAAAGAAAAGAAATAGAAGTGGTAGTATTTGTAAAAGACAAATAAAAAGTATAAATTATATATAAACAAGTAAGGAAGGGCTAAGTTCGGGTGTCACTGAACATTTTATACTCTCGCATGATAAAGTGATAATCGAGATTTCATTATCAGTCCTTTACATATTTTTGAAATACGGTATTTGTGTTAAGTTTTATTCCGCTATCATCATTGGTTCCTAATGTACATATATACTCGTATTATACAGAAAAGGCATCAGATGGAATTCAAAATAGCGTTATATTGGAAGAAGGCGTGGTTGTAAACCGATTTCACCCATATTTTGTACATGTCATCAGGGTGTTAATAAAATATTATATACTGAATTTCATTGAAATCGGTCTAGTAGTTCCTGAGATATCGTTTTTAGTCCATAAGTGGGCGAGGCCAAGCCCATTTTCAATTTTTAAAAAAAGCCTGGGTGCAGCTTCCTTCTGCCACTTCTTCCGTAAAATTTAGTGTTTCTTACGTTTTTTGTTAGTCGGTTAACGCACTTTTAGTGATTTTCAACATAACTTTTGTATGGGAGGTGGGCGTGGTTATTATCCGATTTCTTCCATTTTTGAACTGTATATGGAAATGCCTGAAGAAAACGACTCTGTAGAGTTTGGTTGGCATAGCTATAGTAGTTTCCTAGATATGTACAAAAAACTTAGTAGGGGGCGGGGCCACGCCCACCTTTCCAAAAAAATTGTGTCCAAATATGCCCCTCCCTAATGCGATCCTTTGTGTCAAATTTCACTTTAATATCTTTATTTATGGTTTAGTTATGACACTTTATAGGTTTTCGGTTTCCGCCATTTTGTGGGCGTGGCAGAAGGCCGATTTTGCCCATCTTCGAACTTAACCTTCTTATGGAGCCAAGGAATACGTGTACCAAGTTTCATCATGATATCTCAATTTTTACTCAAGTTACAGCTTGCACGGACGGACGGACGGACAGACGGACGGACGGACAGAGGGACGGACGGACAGACAGACATCCGGATTTCGACTCTACTCGTCACCCTGATCACTTTGGTATATATAACCCTATATCTGACTCTTTTCGTTTTAGGACTTACAAACAACCGTTAAGTGAACAAAACTATAATACTCTCCTTAGCAACATTGTTGCGAGAGTATAAAAAAGAGAAGTACATCATTGTAAAAGTAAAAGTAATTTGCTAAGGAGAATTTGAACCAAATCTATAATTAGAATTAATCTAAATACTATAAGATAATTTTATATTGTTGACGTTATGAGTATATCCTTACATATTATTACTACTAAGATGAACCTAAACGAAATAATGACTTTAACTTTTACCGGACTGAAAGAGAAGTTGAGGGAATTGGGTATTTCGACTACAGGTCAAAAACGTGATCTTCAGGAAGTGTGTCCTACACTATGACTTATCGGGAAATAGGGCTAGTAACGAAGAGTTCAACCACTCAGTTTACGAAGACGTAAGTGGAACCACCAACTTGCGGTCCTCGCCGTTTATCGCGCAACAACAACAGTTTACTTTAAAAGATTTAGGAGATTGTGTTTTTTCAGGAGAAGGGTCCGTAGATATTCGAGGGTGGGTAAACGAATTTGAAAATAACACTGAAATCGTAAAATGGAATGACGTTCAAAGATTTGTTCATGGCAAACAGCTTCTTCGTGGTGCCGCTAAGCTTTTTGTTAGGAGTCAGAATAAATTAAATAGTTGGGAAGCTCTGAAGCTATCATTAATTAATGAGGTTGCAAACTATCTTCTGCAGATGTACATAGGTTGTTGAAAAATCGGTAGGCAAACAGGTTAGTCTAGACGAAGAAAGCATTATAGATTATTTCATAGAAGGGGTTCCAGATACTAAGACCAATAAGGCAATTTTGTATCAAGCTAAGAATATAGAGGGACTAAAAGAGCAAATCAAAATTTACGAAAAGATACGGAAATACAACTCAGGGATAGGAAAAATAATAAATGATACATCCTCTAATAAGACAAAAGAAGAATTAGGTAAAAGATGTTTCAAGTGCGGAGACAAATTCCACGTAGCAGCTCAATGTCCACAAAAACAATATAAATGTTTTAAATGTAATGAGATGGGGCATCGTTCGTTTGAGTGCAAAAATAACAAAATCAGGGGATCTAGAGAAGTTAAAATCGAATCAAATAGCATAAACACTTTAGGGAATACAAGTTTCCAACCAGTCGTTAATGAAGAATTAGATTTCAAGACAGTTAATTTAAATGGATTTACGTTCGAAGCTCTAATTGATTAAGGGTGTTCACTTAATTTAATACGTTACGATACGTTGATGCTAAGTGGGCTTAAACTAATTGTAATCAATGAGAAAAGAAAACTATATAGCGATTGCTCAGAGAACAAGATATTAAATTTGCAAGTATGATAGGAAAAGCTATCTTAAAAGACGTAGATATTGTTTTAACAGAAGATAGAGTAATGTTTAAGAAAAAAGATAACTCAAGAGGTTATAAATCAGGTAGTGACAAATTGAGGCAGGATTCTAAACAGGTTATGGTTATGGTGGATTAAGGAATTTGATGCGATGAGTTTAAATGAAAGAAAGGATGAGACTACATTGAATTTGGGACATTTGAGTAAGGGATTAGCAAGAGAAGTTAAAAGCTTAGTTGATAGATACAAATCATCTGGCAAAAGCCCGTTAAGATGGAAATTGTTTTGACAGATAAAGTTCCTGTCTATCAGCGACCAAGACCTTTACCAATCGGTGACCGTAGTTTGGTCGATAAACAAATAGAAGATTGGTTGAAAGAGGGAATAATACAACCAAGTTCTTCCAATTATGCTTCTCCGGTAGTGGTAGTTCCTAAAAATTATGGAAACAGACGCTTATGTTGCGATTATAGACAATTAAATAAAAAAATTGTAAGGGACAATTTTTCAATGGTTGTAATGAACGATGTCTTAGATAGCCCTCAAGAGGGTCGAGATTTTACAACGTTAGATTTATCGAACGGATTTTCCCATATGCCAGTAGATTCACAATCTAGGAAGTTTACCGCTTTCGTTACCCACAATGGTCAATATGAGTTTTGTGTTGTTCCATTCGGTATTTCAAACTCACCAGCTGTCTTTTGACGTTATGTTAATGCTGTTCTCCGGACGCTAATCCAGAAGGGAACCGTAGTTACATATATGGACGACTTGATTATCCCCACAATAGACGAGGTGGAGGGTATTGAAAAACTACGAGAAGTTTTAGAAGTTAGCGAGTCGTACGGGTTAAAGATTAAATGGAAAAAATGTCAATTTCTTCAACGAAGCGCTGAATTTCTGGGGTACATAGTGGGAAATGGTACCATAAAAATATCGGAAGAAAAGACGACTGTTTTACAAAAGTTTCTGCTTCCGTCCGACAGAAAAATGTTACAAAGGTTTTTTTGTTGACGTCATATTTCCGACGTTTTGTATTGGACTATGCAACTATAGCTAGACCTTTGCCAGACCTTCTAAGAAAAGATTCGGTTTTCAAGTTAGCTGAAGAGCAAGTCGCAGCATTTCAACAACTAAAGGCTAATTTACAAAAAGCCCTATTAAGTATACAATTCAAAATTGTGACAGATTGTAACGCGTTCACGATGCCTCTTAAGAAGAAAGACGTACCGCCAAAAATAGCGAGATGGGCATTGTTTCTTCAGGACTTTGACTACGAAATCGAACATAGAGCTGGATCCTAGAAACGTTTATGCTTTAAGTAGGGTGTACTGCTTAATGATAGAACACTCTTTAAAGTTTCGGCTAAAGCAAGCTCAACTGAATGACGAATGGGTAAAGGCAAGTACAGTTCTAGAAAAAGACGAATACGAAGACTTTTATGTAAAATTTGACATTCTTTTTAAAAATCCTGCAAAGGAATTAATTGTAGTACCGAAGCTAATGGAAGACGAAATCAATAAGTTGGCGCACAGGCAAGGGCATTTCTTTATAAAGAAAACTCAGGATCTGTTAGAAAAGTCGAATTATATTCCCCGAGTCAAGGGCAAAGTTTGTCAGATAATCCGAAGCTGTATTGAGTGCATTGTTAATGAAGCGAAGTCAGGAAAAAGAGAGGGATTCCGGAACAGCATAGATAAAGAAGATACACCATTAGGTATGTACATATCACATTGATCACGTAGGGCCACTAGAAACGACCAGTAAGTTGTACAATTATATATTGATAGTGGTGGATGCGTTCAGTAAATTTTTGTGGTTGTACCCTACTAAAAATACAGGAGTAGATGCAGTGTTAGATAGACTCACAAAGCAGGCAGCTGTATTCCAAGAGGAAACGGACAGGTGTAGAGAATTCATAAAATCGTTATACCTATGTTGTCAAAGTTATGTACAGAAACCCCAACTAATTGGTATAAACATGTAGGAAAGGTGCAACAGTTTATAAACAATACACTCCCTCGGAGTACGAAACAGTCTCCCTTCAGGTTATTAACAGGACTTGACATGCGAAAACTAGTGAAAGAAAATATTTTAAAATTTCAGGAAGAAAACCGGAAGTCATATAATTCACGTCGTCAGAAAGTGACGATTTGGTAGCAATAAAGAGAACACAGTTTGGTAGCGGGTTGAAACTGAAAGGAAAGTTTTTGGGACCGTTTAGGGTAGCGAAGAAGCTTAAACATGGTAGATATGAAGTAGTAAACGTGGGTGAGACCGTAGGGCCGAGAAAGACTTCGACTGTCTCAGAATATATGAAGACATTGAAAATGAAAACAGGATGGCCGAATGTGGTGCCGAGTGTAGGATAAAAAAATACTATGTTACTGAACACGACGAAGAAAAAAATACAACTCTGGACTGAAACAAAAACTCAACGAAGCGCTCATCACTTATGCAAGGCTTATTTCCATCCATATGGAAAAAGTAATTTATAATTCCTTTACATAAGAGTGGATTTAGGTCATCTATTGAACACTATAGGGGAATAGTAAAGTTGTCAGCTATACCTAAACTTTTTGAAGCAATTATAACCGACGACATAACCTTCAACGGGCTTTAGGGAGAATAAGAATACTGATGTTATATACACAGATTTTAATAAAGCTTTTGATAAAGTAAACCATTCAATTCTTTTGTATAAACTTGATCTTCTTGGTTTTTAACCAATATTTCTGAAATGGGTTGCTTCTTATCTTACTAATAGAATTCAACAAGTCATATTTAACGGTACTTTTTCTGACATAATTCTGACATAATCAATGTAGACTCGACCGTACGGTCAACAAGATCGCGTACGAGCAAAATGCGACCGTGCTAAATATAGCAACCGTGCGCAATACAAAATAAACAACGCTGACTCGAACCAAGTAGCCAGGCGACATTCTGACTCTGAACTTAGCAGCGTGCGGTTGAGCATTATACAAGACTTACTCGTGTTTTCCAGTTATATCAGACTTACTTGTGCATTTTGCCATTATATCAGATTTACTTGTGTTTTTCCAATATCAGATTTACCTTTTTACATCAAATTTACTTGTGCATTTTCGATACTAGACTTACATACTTGTGTTTGACAATTAACTACTTATTTACGAAAACTGCAATTGTAATACAAATTAAGTCACCGTGAAAGTGAAATAAACATTAAAGAAAAAGACAAAGTGCGTTTTTATTAGGGTCGAACCCGCAAAAACTGGGTTACGACCCCACAATTTTGGGGACTCAGTCCGGAATAATCCGTGGTGATAGTGATAAAACAAGATCAACTGTACAAAAAGCATCGTGTGGTGAAGCAGATTTATAACGGAGGTTTGGTGAAGCAAAAGACTGTGTAGCGGAAAAATTGGTAACGGAAATATTTGAACGGAATTCTGGTGTGAAGCGGAAGAAGCAGTGAAGGTGTGAAACAGCAACAGCGCTGCTATTGGCAGCAAACAAGAGCAGCAGTGCAGTGTGAACAGCAGAGAAAAAGAAAAGCAGATTGAAAGAGAACATCAGCAGCAGACAGCCGTGCAGCATAAGCAGTGTTGAGAAGAGGAATAGGTACGAGTCAAAGCGGCGAGCAAGCAGAGCGAAAAGGAAGAAGAGTAATTTTGATTACTAGCGAAGATTCCAGAAGAGGAATAGGTACAAGTCAAAGCGGCGAGCAAGCAGAGCGAAAAGGAAGAAGAGTGGCATCAACTACTAGCGAAGATTCCAGTAAGTGTCTAATTAGAAAAGTAATATTGTTTATTTCCAATTAATGATTCGGCTTTTAGAAGCTACAGTGTACGGCGATACATATTAGCACTTATTAAAAATTGTAAATGTATCATAGCATATACGATTAAACAAGTTTTTCCAATTAATGATTCGGCTCTTAGAAGCTACAGTAACGGCGATACATATTAGTACTGACTAATAATTGTAAATGTATCGTAGCATATACGATTAAATACGTTTTTAATGCAAAAATTTAAAACATTAAATGTTAAAAAACCAATTGGCAATTAAATTTAAAAGAAAATTAAAAAATTATAATTATATTATATTATATATTATAAAAGATTTTTATTATAAGATTATTTGTAAACGTTCATAACCCAACATGGATACTGAAGCGTTGCTAAGAGAAAAATGCGTAGAACTGGGACTGACAACGAACGGAAAGAAGTCAGACCTACAGACCCGCCTGATCCGACATTTTGGCCTGAGTGATGCTGAGTTCAGCGACGATGAATCGAGTGCCGGTCAGTATGAAGACGTAGAAACCGTAGGTCCGCGTGTTAGGAACATTTCACACTTTACATTGAGAGATATTGAAGATAGTATATCTTCATTTACTGGTACGGACTCACTAGACGTTAATCAGTGGGTAATTGAATTCGAAGATAATGCGGCCACATTAGGGTGGAATGAGTTACAAATGTTTATTTACGCAAAACAACTCTTAAAGGGTGCAGCTAAGTCGCTTATTAGGGGCGTAAGTGGTATTCGCAATTGGTCGTCTTTAAAAAAGATACTTGTTGAAGAGTTTGGGGTGAAACTTTCTTCAGCGGAAATACACAATAGTTTAAGGAATCGTCGTAAGAAAGTATCAGAATCGTTTCTTGAGTATTTATACAGTTTAATTGAAGTTGGTAAGCCTATTGCAATCGATGATGAAAGTATCATAGAATATTTCGTGAATGGTATTTCAGATTCCAAAATAAACAAAGCTGTTTTATATCAAGCCAGAACGATTAGTGAACTTAAGAATCAAATCAAGATATACGAAAAAATTCGGTTGATGCAACAACATCAGCCTAAAGTTTTTCAGAATCAATCTGAGTTTAGGCGGGCAGATGTCAAAGCAGATAGTAATCCAGGGGAAAACAATAAATGTTTCAAGTGTGGTGAAGGGACACATTTTGCAAAAAATTGTCCGGGTAAGCAGTACCGTTGTTACAAGTGTAATAAGATAGGTCATCGTTCTTTTGAATGTACAAGTGATAATTTACAGAACAGCATAATTAAACAAGAAAAAAATATAAACGTAATAAGGGATGTGGGCGGATTAATATTAAAGAGCATTCAACAAAATGGTTTTACTTTTTCTGCGTTAGTTGACACTGGAAGTGATCTTTGCTTTAACCAGGATGTTCAATTAAGCAACGACAAAAGATGTTTAGTGGGACTAAAAGATAGTGTTATTTTTACACTAGGAAGTTTCGATTTAGATATGAACATAGACGATACTAAACTGAACATCAATTTCCATGTAGTTAAAGAAAAAGATTTGCGTTATGCTGCTATAATAGGTAACAGTGTATTGGGAAAAGTTGACATGTTGGTAAAGGAAGGTGACGCAATTTTTGTTAAGAGATCAGTTAACCCCGACCAATCGCAAAACCAGAGAGATCTGTTTACAGAATTTAAAAGTATTTGTTTCTCTATAGAAGAAGAAGAAAAAAATAAACCGGTAGCAGACTTAACTCATTTGAATAGAGACCAATCTACGGTTTTATTATCAATGATTAATACGTATTCACCTATGGAGAAAATAGAAAGTCCCGTTGTTATGAAAATTATTCTTACAGATGACGTACCGGTGTACACTACCCCTAGACGAGTACCTTATGCAGATCAGTGTTTTATTGAAAATCAGGTTAGTCAATGGTTAGAGGAGGGTATAATACGGCAGAGCACTTCAGAGTATGCTTCTCCTATAGTATTAGTATCGAAGAAGGATGGGTCTAAAAGAATGTGTTGCGATTATCGAAAGTTAAACCAGAAAATAGTGAAGGATAATTTTCCTATGGTATTGATTGACGATGTCCTAGAACGGTTACAGAGCGCAAAGATTTTTACAACTTTAGATTTGGCTAATGGATTCTTCCACGTACCAGTCTCACGCGAGTCTCAAAAGTTTACCACATTTGTTACCCACCATGGTCAATATGAGTTTTTATACGTTCCGTTTGGCATTTCGAATTCTCCTGCAGTTTTTTGTCGATTCGTTAGTTCAGTTTTCAGAGATTTAATGCAGGATGGTACTATTATCGTGTATATGGACGATGTTATTGTGCCCGCCAAAGATGAGGAGACTAATATTCAGAAATGTGAGCTTGTGTTTAAATGCGCATCAGAATATGGTTTATGAATACGTTGGGACAAATGCCAGTTTTTAAAGAAAAAAGTGTCCTTCTTGGGGTACATAGTAGAAAATGGAACTATAAAGCCTTCAGAGGAGAAAATACGAGCAGTGTCAAACTTTCCAATCCCTAATAATGTGAAGTCGGTTCAGCGTTTTTTGGGATTAACTTCATATTTTCGAAGGTTCGTGGCGGATTACGCGTTGAAAGCTAGGCCACTTACGAACTTATTGCGGAAGAGCGTTAGGTTTAAAATGGGTGACGAAGAGCTTTTGGCAGTCGAACAATTAAAGGTAGCGTTGACAAGTGCGCCAGTACTTAAACTATACGATCCGCAGGTAGGGACCGAAGTACATTCAGATGCGAGCATGTATGGATATGGGGCGGTATTGTTGCAAAAAGACTCAACTGATCAACAGTATCATCCAGTACAATACATGAGTCGCCGGACAACTCCACAGGAGGAAAAATATCATTCATACGAGTTAGAGGTTTTAGCTATCATAGAGGCTTTAAAAAAGTGGCGTACATACATATCTATTGGGCATACATTTTAAAATCATAACAGATTGTAACGCGTTCGCTCAAACGATGAAAAATAGTGAAGTTCCTCTAAGGGTTTCGAGATGGTCTATTTTTCTTCAAGACTTTTCGTTTACTATCGAGCACCGATCCGGAACAAAAATGAGGCACGTAGATGCTTTGAGTCGAATTTCTTGTTTACTGATAGAGGACTCCATGAGACACCAGTTAAAAGAAGCTCAATTAAGTGACGAGTGGATAAAAGCGATCCGCAAAGTACTTGAGAAGGAAGAGTATATGGATTTTTTCGTGAAATATGACTTATTGTACAAAGACCCATTATTAGAGTTGCTAGTAGCACCAACAGGGATGGAGGAAGAAATTATTAGGTTAGCTCATAGAAAAGGACACTATGGCATAAAAAAAACTCAAGATTGTCTGGAAAAAGAATTTTTTATCCCAAATTTGCGTTCCAAGGTAGAGAGAGTGGTTAGAAATTGTGTTGAGTGTATTATCAATGAAAGCAAAATGGGTAAAAAAGAAGGGTTTCTTTCACCAATAGATAAAAAAAACACACCTTTAGCAACTTTTCACATTGGCCATGTAGGACCGATGGAATTAACCACAAAAAAATACAAACATATATTAGTGGTTGTCGACAGTTTCTCGAAATTTGTTTGGTTATTCCCGGTAAAGTCAACAGATAGTGCATAAGTTATTGATTGTTTGGTAAAATTGTCGATTACATTTGGTAACCCGAGGAGAATAATTTCAGACAGGGGAACTGCGTTCACTTCAGAAGCGTTCGCAGGGTATTGCAAAGCAAATGGGATTCAGCACTTACTTATAGCAACAGGCGTACCGAGAGGGAATGGACAAGTCGAACGAATCCATAAGATTGTAGTTCCGATGCTAGCAAAATTATCACAAGAAAACCCATCTCAATGGTATAAGTTTGTAGGACGTGTTCAGCAAATTATTAATAATACACCCCCTAGAAGTACAAAAATCACTCCGTTTACAATTTTGACGGGGTTAGATATGCGCAGTACTGATGATTTAGAATTAAGAGAATTATTACGAAATGAGACAGTGGGAGAAATTGATAGAGAAAGATATAGTTTAAGAAAAGAAGCACAGAATAACATTCAAAAACTGCAACAAGAAAATTGTAGAAACTGTAATTCTAAGAGAAGACCTGAAACTCAATATAAAACAAATGACCTAGTCGCAATGAAGAGAACTCAATTCGGACCGGGGTTAAAGTTGAAACCTAAATTCTTGGGTCCTTATAAGGTGACTGCTACGCTTAGACATGGCAGGTACGAGGTAAGGAAAGTTGGAGACCACGAAGGACCGCACAAAACAATCACAGTGTCGGAATACATGAAGAAATGGTGCGATTCATTCGGGCCGAATGAACCATCAGGACGGCCGAATGTGGGATCAGTAGACTCGACCGTACGGTCAACAAGATCGCATACGAACAAAATGCGACCGTGCTAAATATAGCAACCGTACGCAATACAAAATAAACAACGCTGACTCGAACCAAGTAGCCAACCCGCGGACTGACAGGCGACATTCTGACTCTGAACTTAGCAGCGTGCGGTTGAGCATTATACAAGACTTACTCGTGTTTTCCAGTTATATCACTTACTTGTGCATTTTTCCAGTTATATCAGACTTACTTGTGCATTTTGCCATTATATCAGATTTACTTGTGTTTTTCCAATATCAGATTTACCTTTTTACATCAAATTTACTTGTGCATTTTCGATACTAGACTTACATACTTGTGTTTGACAATTAACTACTTATTTAAGAAAACTGCAATTGTAATACAAATTAAGTCACCGTGAAAGTGAAATAAACATTAAAGAAAAAGACAAAGTGCGTTTTTATTAGGGTCGAAACTGGGTTACGACCCCACATTTATTAATGACATATCATCTGTTGTTAAGTATTCAAGGGTTTTATTATATGCTGACGATATAATATTTTTAAAACACATACTTCAAACAGCGAAAGATGTCAGTTGCAAACAGAGTTAAACAACCTAGTTCCTTGGTGTGTTAGAAATAACATGCCATTGAACCTTAAAAAAATATAGAACTATGTGCTTTTCATGTTGATCTGTAGACCCTACTTCATACGCAATAAAAAACTTTCGGTTGGAGCAAGTATGCAGTTTTGTTGATCTGGGAGTAACTATGGGCCCCAAATTCAATTTTAATCTTCACGCATCTTCCACGGTTTTTAAAGCTAAAGTCGCTCTTAGTTTTGTTAAACGTTGGTCTATTTAGAGATCCGCTTACCACTAAAATTCGTTTTACATCTTTGGTGAGACCTATATTAGAGTATGCTTCTGTGGTTTGGAACCCTAGTTACCAAGTCCATTCGAATAAGTTAGAGTCCGTTCAAAAACAATTTTTACTTTTTGCCTTAAATCATTTGCATTGGGATTCCAGTTTAAATCTTCACCCTTACACTAACCGTTTGAAACTTATATATCTCCCGACAGTCGCTAGTTGTAGGGAGATGCTTGGTATAATATTTCTTGTAAAACTCATGAACGGGTCAGTCTGTAGCCCATCTCTCTTATCTGATATTAATTTCAACATTCCCGCTCGCTCCAACAGGCAGTTTAAACCCTTACTTTTAAAATTTTTTAGAACAAATTTTACGTTAAACAAACCATTCCGTCGTATATGTCATGATTTCAATTCTCATTCCAGCACATTTGATCTAACAGACTCACTCTTTACCATTAAAAAAATTATTTTATATACTCTTAAAAAGTAAGATTTAGAAATTATAAATTTTAATCTAATTCTTAATTTTGGCTGTTGAAATTTTTGTTTCTGTAGCTGAGCAGCTTAAGATCGCAACGCTTAAAACTCTCTTGCCTTTATGACTAGGCTTATTCCGCTCGTTCGCGGAGGGTGATCGTTGGGTATTATTATTATTATAATTTCGACATCTTTTTACGAATAAGTTCACGCAAACCACTCAACCACTCTTCGGCTCACCTTCGCCACGATATCCGTCCGATTAATCTCCTGTTTTCGAGTTGTAAGCATAGTTCAAGACTCATCGCCAGTAATAATGCGTTTCATGACATCCTGTAGTCAGAAAGCATTGTTTCATAGGTGTTAACGCAACGCTGTTTTCTTTTTCAAAACAATTTAAGTGGTTTGTGAAACAACCGTATTCTCAGTTTCCTTAGCCCCAAATGATCTTTGAAAGTGACTATTAATCGTCAATTCTCAAACCTTTATCCGTATTACTCGACCTTTATTTTATTGGCGTATTCATAATCAGTTGATGTTGATGGCCGTCCTGGATGTGGTTCGTTATAAGCGCGTTTTCGACCCTCTTTGAATAATTTGTATTAATCAAAAACATTCAAATATTCTGAACGTTTCGGCACCAGAAATTGGATTTTCCTTTCTTAAATAATTTCAGTCATCGCAAAAATCGCCGAATGCACTTTATGCGCTTCAGAAAGACAAATGAATACTAAGCACTAATGATTATGATATAATTTAACATTTAGCACAGATGTCACTAACAGTCATATCAACTTAGCCTACATAAAAAAAAATATTTCGATGAATAGGTTTTCGCATGAAATTTAAATGGAAAAGTCTTACTATTTTTTGACCACAATACTATATGGGGCGTAAAACCAAACGGAGGTTCAAAAATTTGATTTATATTTGATTTTATACTTTGACATTTGACCTTTTATCTGTGCGAACTTTTATTCCGATAAATTCAGTGGTGTTTGGTCGAGTTGTAGCTGCGACCAATATTGTTATGAGACATTCCCATTTCTTAATCGTGTTTTCCAAATGCCCAATGACCCATTGTGGTGGCTGTAAGTCTCTACGTGTATACTTTTCCAGAATTTATGTAATAAGGACTGAGTGCTTGTCTTGCCATATCTGTTTCTCTATTCTGCATTTGGTTGTAGTTCTCAGTCTGTTCTGAGCTATTTCTTCAAATTGCGTGTCCTAAGTGCAGTTGACCTGCCAGTGAGCTTAAAGCCTTCCTACATTTGTTGACAACGCTGGGGTTTATCATTGGCGACGACAAAGCTAACAATGCCTCTGTTCGTCCCGTAGTAATTTGGTAGAACTTCACAGGTCTTATCTATACCCACTACTTCTCTTGCACGTGTAATATGTCAGACAAGCTTTATTAGTACGTATCTTTAAATTTATTTTTCAACTCAGTTTGGCATCGACCTTGACCCGTATATATTTTTCCGTGTGGGATAGAGAAATCGCAATCTAACCGAGTTTTGGAATATGAATGGAGGTACTATGGTTATGTTTGTGAATAGCACCCGTTGCAACCTTCGTAAGGCTCTTTTTATTATCTCACTTGTCGTCTGCAGCTTTAACCCTTCCTCCATTGAGTTGGATTGGTATTTCGTTCGGTGCCACCACCGCTAAAATAGGAGAAAGGACACCTCCCTGCGAAGTCCTTGTACATACAAAGCTAGTTCATGTCACTGAGCCATTTTTTACTATACATACTAGTTGCACTGAGAGAGAAGGTGAAACGTAATAGCAGATACAGGTAGTTCTACGAATAGTGTATCATAATCAAGTGCTAATTGAGCCCGATAGGGCTGCACTCCTACCTACCTACCTAGTTGCACACCTGTCGCTTATGCCGCGATGTGTTAGAGACTCAATGATCGTGCTTAATTCCACATTATTATTTAACAGTGACTTTTCTATTACATTTTTCACCACATGTATGGCAATTTCTCTTGACCGATTCTTTATGTATGCATGTTGTGCAGTCGATCAGTTGTAAGCATTTCTAAGGCCTTCAGCATCTTCCCTTATAGATAATTTCAAGCTTTGAAACCTTTAGCTTCTGCAGCATAAGAGAGTGATCCCATCTGGACCCGTCGCTTTATATGATAACAAGCTGTTAATTGCGTATATGATTTTTTCTTGTCTTACTATGTGACCGGTTTTGTCAACTTGTGTCTTGTTCTGGTTACACACCCATCACCATGAATTACTGATTTCCCGGGAAATGAACATAAGATCCTCAAGCGACTCTTCAACAGTGTTCATGCGCATTCCTCTGCCTTTAAATATGCAATATTGGTGTGTTCTTTGAACAGTTTTTTGCTCAGTCTAGCAGATTCTTTGCAACTTTCTACTGCAAATCAATATGTTCGCCATGAGCCTCTTCAGGTTTCCAGACTGCTTTTTTGTATTGCTTCATAGTATTGGTATTTTTATAGGGTTGCCAAATTTGGGTCCTATTACTTTCGTTGATTGCTTTCTACAGTTGGGTTCTTATGTTCTGTATGATATTGAGACTTCTCTATTTTTGTGTTTTTTTGTCTGTTACACCTGATGATGGCCTTTATCGTCTCCTGATTGGAAGCAAGGAGGTCGGAATTCGATATAATAATTAGATAAGTATTAATGTTAGCCGTTGTCCTTGGGGCTTGTTGTTGTTTGTGTTTATATTCCGTCCCACAAACATGTCGGAAATGGTTTCATCTGAAAATCAACCTAGTTAATTAAGTGGGTATTCTACTCAAGAAACATGAATTTCAGGTAATTTTTAAAGTGTCGTAAAAAAAAAGGTAATTAATATTTTTAGTATCCATTTTTTTATGGTGTTTTTATTGATACCTTAAAAATACAGAAAAAAATTTTACAAAAAAATATTAAAAATTAAAATAATTAGAGGAGGGGGGAGAGACAGGTATAAAAAAAATGGCGCATCTTGGTGACATTGATCCTGACTCTCCTGGTGGTCTGAAAAAAAATCAAAAGAAATTCTTAATCAGTAAGGATGCTGTCATAGTCCCTATTTCAGTTAAATTTTTTTTTTTTGTAAAATGGCGACTGCCTGAAAATAAAAATCATTTTTCACGCTTTTTTTGAAATTCCTGAATTTTTTTTAAATATTAAAACAAAAATTTTGACACAATGCTGGTAGGAACGATAAAGGATTATATAAAGAAGGTTCACACTAAATTTCAAGTAAATCGGTTGTATAGAACTTGAGATAATGCCGGTACCGTGTGGAAAAAAGTAGTTTCGGCCGAACCGGGCTAGGTACTGCGTCACTAAAGTAACTGTAGCTCTTAAAATAAGTTTAATTTTTAAAAATCCTTTGGAGGATATGTTCTTAAAGGTCTAAACTTAAAATATGTGAAAAAAAATTATACAGTAGAATACCCCCTTAAATGAGATACATACATATATGTGTATGTGATACAAACTCTACAATATAGGCTACAATAAATATATTGCTTATAAGAGGACAAAATCAACCAGTGAAATGGAAGGTCTGTCCTGATTGCATTAGCATTACATTACTCAAGTTCATTCGGGGACATGTTTCCATGCCATTTTCCCAGCAACACACACCCTGATAGACATATACAGCAAGTTAAGCCTATAAATAACAAAATCAAGGTAGCTGTGAGGTACTTCGCTAATCAATTTTGGCGATTTTCTACAAATTGATCGATATATACCATATAAAGGCAACCGGAAGTTTGAAATCCTTATACTCGGTATAGGGTATTATTGACCCGATTTTATACATTCTAAACATTAAGAAGAAGAAGAAGGCATAAGGGCACACTCGTAGTAAAAATTTTAGAAAGTAAACCCAAAATTCAAAAATCTTTATATTAGATGTTTGAGAATTAGGGGATGTATTGACCCGATTTTATCCGTTTTTGACAGAAGGGTACCATATTAATTGAAAGCAAGTAAGAAAGAACTAAGTTCGGGTGCAACCGACTATTTTATACTCTTGCAACTTGCAGGAATCAAAGCCAGGGAAATACCTTAACCCTTAAACTTCCTCCAGGAACCAACCGCTACTTTTGTAAAATTTTCATGTCTGAACATGCATTTTTAAATATTACATTACGGCACATTTTGCTTTGGTATATCCGTTATCTTTTAGCACAGTAGCCACTTGCTTGAGCTTTGCAGTCATATACTTACGTTTTGCCTTTTTACTCAAGTCAATTGCAAAATAATATCAAGGAAATTTTTGTATTTCCAAGTGACGAGTTTTGAAAGTAATAATAATTAATTATTAATTGGAATTTTCATCGTTATTACAATTTAAAATTTGATAAAAAGATAGCAAATTTAAATTAAATTTTATGAAATAAATTTTGTTACTTCCACATACAAAATTATAATGAAGTGGTTAGTAAAAATGTAAAAACGCATAATTTGTCTTTACCAATATAGAATGTCACAGAGGAGTCATAGTTTTATTAATCAGAAATAGCTCCAAAAGTTCGTTAACGATTTTGATTGGTCGAATAGTGACTCTGAAACTGATTTTTCTGACGATGACAGCATCGCTGACCCAAATGTGAACATTTCGGCGATCTGGCGTAATTTGGGATCAGATAGTGAAGATTATTTTGAAGAAGACCCGGAATGTGAAATATCCGATCACAACAATATTAGTGATGACAATATTTTACATGCAAGTACTAACAGTGACGACAGTCAAATGGTTTTAGAAGATCGACCACGATGGCCACAATATGTCACCTTTACCTCGCGCACAACGATAGATAAAGATTCTATAGAGTTAAAAAAAAACGCTTTAGAAGCGCTACAACATGCAATTGAAAGAAAATTAGATTCAGTTTCGAGGTAGCGACCACATTACTCTTCCTCTTCTTTATTGGCGTAGACACCGCTTACGCGATTATAGCCGAGTTAACAACAGCGCGCCAGTCGTTTCTTCTTTTCGCTTTTTGGATATTCCAAGCGAAGCCTTCCACTTGGTCCTTCCAACGGAGTGGAGGTCTTCCTCTTCCTCTGCTTCCCCCGGCGGGTACTGCGTTGAATACTTTCAGAGCTGCAGTGTTTTCGTCCTGCGCTCCTTTCTATGGCCACTGAAGTAAATGCCACAAGGACCTAATCGTCTCTGTCCTTGTCCCGTCCATCACATTTCTTGGACTGCGGTGATGTCAGCCTTTATTTTCACGAGGACGTCAACCAGCTGGGCAGCCGCACCTTCCCAATTAAGGGACCGGACATTCCAGGTGCACTTAGAGGAAAATTCTGCAATTCGTGCGCCGTGCAAGGGTTTTACAAGAGCAAGAGAATCCCCCTAATTTTACAAAATCAAGTGATTTACATTCCACTCATTTTAATCGGTACCAGCTCTAGTTTAATCGATTTTACTGGAAGACATATTTTTCCGGCTCTAAATTGTCAATTGATATTTGTTTACATTCCATATACAAATACAGCTGTCACTTGATATTTTCATATTAGGGGGATTCTCTTGCTCTTGCAAAAGCCTTGCACGGTGCACGAATTGCAGAATTTTCCTCTTGGTGCAACGGCACAACAACAAACATACGCAGAAAATTATTTCCAATGGCTGTAAAATATGTTACACCAAAACCCATGTTTATTTTCGTGCCATCAGATATCACTAGATTCTGCAATGGGTCTGCCTTGCATATTTCGGTATAGGATTTTTGCATTTTGTGTCATCGTGCAATCTTGCAAGAGCAAGGGAATCCCCCTATTCATAGTTGTCAGTGAAAATTCATCGAAAACACATATTGTCGGTCCGAACGACTTAGATTCCACAATCAACAAATGGGTTTTCAAAATGTTTTCAATGTCGGTCCGAAGATAGCATGAGGGCGAAAACCAGTTTTTCCCACGAAAACAAGTTTTTATTGTCGGTCCGAACATAGTATTACCAAAAACTGGTGTGTGAATAAAACTATTATACTCTGTAGCAACATGGCTATAAAAATGTTTCGAAGCAAATCAACATACATTCGACGAAACCGTAAATGGATTGCAATAATATTTGGTATCTTGTTAATGTACTATATTGTAGGTCATAGATTCACCAAGTTACATTACTACATTTTGCTTCTTGTCCGAGGCATTTACTACTGTGTACAAATTGGAAGGTGAATTTTAATTTATACTTCGCTTGTTTTTCGAATCGGTAAATTTTTTTCTGTAAATTCGTGGTACAGTTAGTGACATGTATGCTAAATTTCAAAATTATTAGTATTTGAGATACACGTCGTTTTGTGAGGCTCTATAAGTGAATTCTTCGATTTTTACTATGTCTGAATTTATTGAACAAAGAAGTACGGTAATGCACCATCTCATACTGCATTGGTTATTCGTGATCATTTCGCCACATTTTCAACTAATACGAGTATCGTGCCGCAACCACCGCATTCGTCTGATTTACTTTCGTGTAACTTCTGGCTATTCAGCAAATTCACATGACCACTCCGAGGTCACCGTTTTGACTCAATTGAGGATATAAAAGCTGAATCGAAGAAGGCTCTGATGGACAAAATGCACCTATCAATTTGATCACTGTAGTATATCTAAATCAGATGTACATACATATGTATGTGTTATTAACTCAACATGTTACTTTGGTCGTTTTCGGTCATGCATACTGCGCAGTATGCACAATGCAACCTGTTCGAAGAAACAAACCTGGAATACAGCACTTTTCCAATAAATTACGAACGAAAACAAAAATTTAATATTTTTAATATAATTTAATAATATTGAATATGATTCAATACAAAAATATGATAATTTAAGTTTAATGTGCATATATAGCATATAAAAAATATTTTTTTTTTATACGCCAAATATTTATGTTTTTATTAATTATTAAAGTTAGAACTCCGCATAATTTTTTTGTTCGTTCGTAATTTATTGGACAGGTACTGTATGTATTTGCCAACATTGATAATGCCAAAAAATCATCACTGTCGTACCTAATGCACAAAACTTGCAACATTTAGTAATTGCAACAAAATGTAAACCAAAATTGCGTCATATTTTAGAATACGTGTCATTGTAGTTATGTTATATATAATTTTATTATCATTATTTTATTGTATTGGGTCAAAATTTGTAATAATCTATTTTATTCTTTATAACTATTCGCAATTAATAAATTTCTTTTTTTACACGATCCATTCTCTTTTTTTTTTATTTTCTAATTGAAATTTATAATGTTTACTGTTTAACTCGTCTGTGAGAGTATTAATATAAGATATTTACATTCCGTGCATTTTTATGTTTGAAAATTAAATTTTTCAAATACGCTGTTCTTAGCAATTGCACGCAGGGCATCAGCCAGCAGGAAATCATAAAACTGTGCAGTATTGCTAGTATTTGCTGCATTTCCTAAATAGCCTTATGTCCCTGGACATGGACCACTGCAGAACTTTCAATTTGAAGTCCTAATCTTTCGGGTTTTCGGTTATTCGGCTAATGAATGTGAAAATGCTCAAGTTTACGCACTTAATCTGACCATTCGTGCGTAATGTCCGTACGGCGACTTTCGTGTGTTGAGTATGGAGGTTACTGCAAAACATTTTGAAGATTTTTTTGTAAAATACGTGTCCCTATCAGTTATTATATAGAACGGTAAGCCAAAAAACTTTTTTGTATCGCGTACGACTTTACAAATTTACTGAAAAACGTGATGAAATGGAATTGGCTTTATCGAATCAAAAAGAGAAGAGACCTTCTAGCCGACTTCGTTTGCAGGTTAGTTCGCGCTCGACTTAAAGTATTCAAGTTTTTTAGCCATCAGCGAGCATTTTTAGATTTTAGTTCCTTATACTATTTTATATCAGCAACAGTAGAGCAACAATTTTTAATTGCTTCCCCGTGATCAGAACTACAAATAGTATGTGTTTTGATTTTCTTTATAGCTGCCGAAAAGATGCTGGTGCGCTTTATAAAAGGAATACAGTGAAATTCCTAATTACTATCAAATTTCACGAATACGAGCTCGTAGCGTAGCGTATCGGACCACTGCTACGCTCACAAATCGCCATTAGCCGAAAACTTATAAAATGCCATAACTAAACACTAAATTAAGATATAAAACTGTGGCAAGGGGACCTGTGGGTAATAATTTTTAAAAAGTGAACGTGACTGCGAAATCTAATTAGTTTAATATACAACCAAATTACCGGGCTCAAATATTGCAAGAACTCCTACCAACAGTGTGCAAATAAATGAAATCGGTAAATAACCGTGCTCACTCCCCATATAAAGGTAGTGTTAAAAACTACTGAAAGCGAACCAAATCAATAACTAATTACGCCAAAGACATTAAATTTTATCCCTGGTGCACGCGATGGCCGTCAGCATGAGAAGAGAGTTGCTCGTGTGATGTGTAGTTCTATATAGTAATAACCGCGGGCGTCCTCAAGCCTAAGGTTAACTATTTATTCCTTGTTTCGTTTTGTGCTGTATTCGTTTCAGCGTTGCTTGTAAGCCAGGTTGTATGCTTTTTTTCTTCTCATGAAAGCTCTGCTGAACAAGATTAAACCGTTGAAGTAACATTTGTAATTTGTTAATAGTGTTGATTTATAATTTATAATTTTGTAACTATTAAATGTAATCTATATATTATTCTAAGACAAGGCGCTTATTTCCAGAGATCTACAAAACGTACAGAGACAAATAATACATCAAATTAAAGTGTGCGATCTGAAACTTTGCACAAATTTTACAGATTTTAAATTCATTGAACCACTTTTGATATATTTGCGTTTAAAGTTCTTAAATTTTTACATTAAGCTAATATAAGCAGCGCTTCTACAGAAAAGAGAAAAATAATTAAAAATGTTTCTGTCTTTGCTTTCGTTACACACATACCCACATACGCGAAGGCGCAAGTGCGAAATCTAACAACAACAATGTTGTCTGCTCGGTAGCAAAATGACAATAAGCATAGATAACTTGATACGAGACTCTTTGGTTCGAGAGAGAGCTGTCAAAACTCGCATTTTTTATAACATTTGCCAATGATGCCACTGCTGAAAAATATTAACTTAGGTATTTAATAAATTATACAAAACACTAAATTAAACACTTTGAAAATGCATACATACATATATACATATGTAAATGCTAAAATGCAAAATCATTAATTAATTTACATAAACATTTAATTTGCCAAAATATGTTTGCACAGTTTCATTTCACACTAATTTCGTCAAGTTATTATAGCGCTGCTTTTCTGGCATCCCGCCTTTTTCACTAACTGCTGGTTGACGGCACACTGATTGTGTTTTGTTGCCAGCTCAAGTGGTGAACACAATGACTGCGACAGACTGCAGCAGCACGACAGTGAACTGAAAACGTCGTTGTTCATCTTACTGCATGTACATTTTGAGAAGCAACAACAACACAATGGCCGGCATGTACACAAAACAACGCAGTTGTCCATTTTGTATGTACACAATTTCGTTGTGACCATACTAATTCCTTTCACTTCAATGAAATTTAAATATTTTGTTCAAAGTGAAATTTTTTATGCAAAAAATAAGTAAATAGGTCAATATTTTTGCTTTAAATTATCAATTGTTATTACAAATGATATAATAGAGCTATAATATAGCTATTTTATGCTTTTATTTGTAAAATAACTTCAAGTTTGTTAGAGCTGTGAATAATTTTTCATTTTACATATTAGTGGCATCACCCTCTACCTCCTCTTTCTATCTTCCATTCTACTGTCGTTGGCAAATATAGGAGGATATTGAAGTTAGCGAGAACGACAACTGTCGCCCTGCAGTCGTGTAGTCGTGCAGCTGTCAAAATAACACTGCCCATAAGAACGTGTGTATTTTAATATTTGACAGATGTAGTTTGCAGTCTGTCCCTCTCTATGTGTTCAGCGTTTCAGAAAACAGATCAAGCAGCGAGAGAGCAAGAAAAGAGATTCTAATCAAGTTATCTATGGCAATAAGAGAATGACGAATATTACAAACTACAAATGTTTGCTTTGGCATGTGCACTGGTACATACATACATATGCATGCGCTAAGGCGCTATCTACGATTTGACATGTGCTCTCTTCTATGTTGCACGAATATGTAGTATGTACGAACTAAAGAACACTGCGCTTTGACATGCGCACTCTACTTTGTTTTATATTCACACATACATACTTACAAACATATGTATGTATGGGCGAAGACGCAAGTGCAAAATCTAACAGAAATATTGTTGTCGGCGTTATTTTGATTAGAAGTGTTATTGCGTTAGGTAAGCTTTGAGTCAGTTCAGTTTTCTTCCAAAAGTCAAGGCGGCTATTACCAGCGAATACATACATACTACATCGAATTTCAGTTCAGATTCAGATTAATTATTAAAAATAAAATGCCAAACCAAAGGCGAATTAGACGAAAAAGGAGTTTAACAGGTCGAAGAGAAGAGGTGAATGTTATAGATAAAAAGGAATTTTTAATTGTTAATGTATGTATGTATATGAATTGACCTGTTTTATTAGAGCCGTAGTCATGCAGGATCTATGGTAAGTTATTTCAAAGCTGCCCTAAACTCCGTAGTTCTTCCGGAGTATAGTTCGCATGGGGGTTTGACTAATATATGTTTACACTGTAAAGCAAAACGGTTCGGAAGTGAAAAGGTACCTGTACTTTTCATTGTTTTATATTTGTAATATATGTATATACATATTTATTGTCTTAATATTTGGTTGAAATTGTTACTAGGTAAGAAATGGCTTTACGACATGTTGTCATGGCGGAAAAGTTTAACTTCAAGATTTACGTGTACCTGAGTTTTTGAAAGCTGTGTTAGAAAATGATTTGAGCTCTTGGCGGGGACACTATTTGGATAATATTCGGCAGCTAAATAGTTCGTTTGCTTTTGCATCATTCGAAGCGAAAATTGCGGAGCCTACAGGGCGCGGACCATATTGCTTCCGAATACATGGATCAATATATCATAGGGTAGGTCCATTGCATGCAGATCATCCTTCCGAATCCTCCTACGCCCAGCTGTTTATTCTTGACACGGATCAAGCAACTGATATAAGGGCACAACATAATTCAAACTACGATAGGTATTTGCTTTCAAATATTAACCCCTTGGCAAATGAGTATAAGCATATGGCGCAGGTTGAACGCGAAGAGGAACAGAGGGCCAGAGAAGAAAATCGCAATGCTCGCCGAATTAGCATGCTACTTTTGCGTAGATCGATTATTACGTGATATTCGCCAAAATGAAATACCTTTTGGTGGAAAGGTTATTTTATTAGGTGGTGATTTCAGGCAAGTTCTTCCTGTGGTGCCCAATAGCTCACGCGCCGCTATAGTTGGTAATTGTTTGAAACGGTGCTCACTTTGGAAATTTTTTAGGTGTCTCAAACTCGCAACGAATATGCGTTTTAAAGAATCCTTTTACAACAGTTTTCTTTTGCGTGTTGGAGAAGGTCGAGAGCTCTCTCCAGAGTCGAAAATCAATATAACAGATGTGATAATTTTGCTAAATGAAAATTTAGTGGATTGGGTATTTCAGCCTCAGTCTGACGTTATTAGTCAAAACCATTTGAAGGATCGGGGAATTTTGTGTTCAAAAAAGATCACTGTACGATAATAAATAGCGAAATAGTAAATACATATGTTGCCCGGTGAAGAAAGGGTATATTATAGCGTGGATACTGTCGTTTCTGAAGATCCTCAAGAGCATGTCGGATTCCCTACAGAATTTCTAAACTCCCTTAATTTCAGTGGAGTAGCGCCTCATGAGTTAAGGCTTAAGGTTGGAACAGTTGTGATGTTAATCCGCAATCTTAAGACATATGAAGGGTTGGTCAATGGGACTCGCTTGATAGTAAAAGCACTAACATCGAAATTTTAACCAGTGAATCACAAGGGAAACAAATTTTATTGTCCCGTATAAATTTACAGCCCAGCGAATCAACACTTCCTTTTATTTTAAAGCGTCGCCAATTTCCAATAATTGTACCATTCGCAATAACAATAAACAAATCTCAAGGGCAGACTCTAGCAAGAGTTGGTGTTTTCCTGAAGGAGGATTGTTTTCGCATGGCCAGCTGTATGTCGCATTGAGTCGAGTACGATCTTCTCAAGATATCAAAGTTAAGACTTACGGCTAAAATAAAACCACTACGAATGTAGTTTTCCATGAAGTACTTGAATAAATTGAGTTTTTATAAAATTTTTTTTTTTTACTTTTTTCATTTTAAATAACGGAGTCCCCCGATTATCGGGGGTTATTACTAGTTATAATAATTTCCCGACTATTTATTTATTTATTTATTTATAATAATTCATATAACAAAAGAGTTTTATTATATAAATACATAAACGCAGCACTGGCTACGAGGCCTTCAGCCGTCTTGTAATTATAACTAGGTGAAAAATTCTAATAGCTAAGGGTTAGTAAAGATGTAAGTTGCTTAAATATATTTTAACAAATCGTTGGTTTTTAAGAATCTATATACAATCATCACGTTTTTTTCTGAAGGTTCACTTAGTAGTTTTATGAGATCAATGTTGCCAGAGTTGTGGGCTGTTGGGTGAAGCATCGGACAGAGTGTGAGTAAGTGTTTGATAGTAGCGGTGTCATCGCAAAGGGGGCAAATGGATGGGCTTTTACCCGATAGTAAGTGGGCGTGTGTTATGATAGTGTGTCCAATTCTTAATCGAGTATATGTCTTCATTGCGCTAGTTGGAACTGTTGACGAGTAGATTATACGATTTCTGGCTGGGTTTATGACCGCGTAGTGATGTTTAAATGTTTTCCATTCGCTTGCGTTTTTTTGATGCCTTTTGTGCTTAATAAGGTTAAGAATGTCTTGCTTGGACCGCGTCTCTGATAACTTCTATTATGGGATTGCGATTGGAAGGAGACGTTATTGCAGACATACACGATTTGCTGTCTGTACAGATGAGGAACTTTCCTTTAGTCTTTTTTGCGTAATTAACTGCATGAAGGATAGCAGATCCGTCAGCGGTAAATACAGAGGTCGTTGAGGGAAGAAGCCAATTGCAAATGGACTTGGAGCCATCCGTAAACAATAACTTCCAACCATTATTTGTGTAATTAGATTCCAGTTCAGCAAAGGTTTGTTGAAAGACTTCGTTTGGTGTGTTTTGCTTGGACAAAAACATAAGCTTATTCTGTAGTATTTTATCATTGATCAGACAGGAGGATGTCGAGTGGTGAGAATTTATGCAAGGTGTTACGTAAAATATTATTTTCTGCAGCGAAACTTAAGCATCCTGAAATAGCCGATTGTATTCTTGGAGTTTTTCTTTTTTTCGTGGCATGCGTGATAGTTGTATTTAGTAATGGGTTGGTGTTCTTAGCTGTTTTTCAAGAATTTGAAGTGAAGAATCTATAATTTTATTTTGAATAAGTTGGTAAACCAGATTCAGCCATTATCGTTTTTATTGGCGAGGCTGGAAAGGCCCGGAGACTTCGCCGTATTGCGCAATGGTAAGATTGCATTTAAAAAGGTTGATACTGCTTTTGGAGCAATTGCCATAGATGGGGAGCCCATAATCTATTTTTGAAGTAAGCAAAGCTCTGACAACATTGACTAGTGTGTTCGGATGAATAAATGAATGCTTAGACGAGAGATATTTAACAATATTTAATGGTGACATTAACGAGTTTCTGACATATTTACAGTGAGCATTAAAATTATAATTAGAGTCAAAAATTAATCCTAGTATTTCTTTCAGCTGTCGTTTTACATTCGATATTGCGTTTGTTTGGTTGTAAAATCCTAAGGGTAAGTGAAATATGCTGTAATTTTGCTTCCTACATACATGAAGGATATGTGTTTTGTCTAAGGAAAGTGAAGCACCAGACTCTAGTGACCAAGTCTCAATTCTATGAGTATATTAGTAAATAAGGATTGAGCTAAATTAACGTCAGAGACTTTTGTGTAGATTAGAAACATCGTCAGCATAGATCTGGTGCTCAACTCCTTTGTAATTTTTTATCATCCTACTAATATCATCGAAAGCAATGATAAAAAGGAAGGCTGAAAGAGGTGAGCCTTATGGCAGTACCATTAGAAAGTGGAGTGTTGAAGAAAGAAAACCATTTACGTTGACTTTGAGTTTTCTGTTTGTGAGAAAGTTAGACAATAAAACGTATCATATTCTGGCCTATTTTCCATTTTCTTAGTTGTCGAATAATAATATGGGCTCCAATTTTGTCGAAAGCTCTGTGAAAGTCCAGAGATAGTACGGACACGTGGTTTTTGCTGGACAAAGCGTTAGTAATGAAGTAGTCTAGTTGGATTAAAGCATCTAATGTGCCTTGACCTTTTTTGTAGGCGACTTGATTCGGTGATATGAACTTGTTTCGCTGAGCTGAGCTTTGCCCATACATGGAAGGAGGAAAATCGGCCTATAGTTAGCAAGTTCATCGGAGGATTTGTGTGGTTTAAGTATTGGTATGACACAGGACGTTTTCCAAAATTGGGGGTAGACACCAGTATTGAAAATTTTGTTATAAAGCTTTACCAATCGGAGCTTGAGGCTTTTTGGCATATGTCTGATAATTGGATAAGAAATTTTATCTTGCCCCGGGGACTTACCCTTAACGGTAGATGCAACGAACTCGAATTCAGACAGTGAAATGCTGGTTTCTATTTGTTTAGCAGAAAAAGAAAGAGGGGAGACAGAATAGGAAGTGTCGGACAGTGTGGTTGTTTTAGAGGTTTGAAACTGTGTGCTGAATGAAATATCTGAGCTTGTTTCAGAATAGTGGTTTGCAAATAACTCGGAAATATCGGATGGATTGGTTACCAAACCTGTTGGCCCCTTTACGCATTGAATGGTTAGATTTCTAGGCACTCCAGAAAGTTTTTTTAAAGCGTTCCATATTAACTTAGGACTAGACGAAGGATTTATTTTGCTTGTGAAATCCTGAAAACATTTACTCTTGGCCTGTTTCGCGGAACGACGGAAAAGAGCATTGGCTTTCCTGAAAGATATTAACTTGACTAGTGATCGAGCGCGTTTGTATTCATACCAAGCTGTCTGTTTTTTTGCCCGCAATTCAGCGATTTCTTTATTCCACCAAAGAACACTCTTTGAATTTGCTGTTGGCTTTGTATGAGGAATGCTAACATTCGCTGCTGAACGAATTGCCATTTATCTCGCAATGTGTCTGAAACTTCTTCCAATCAGCGTAATCAGTTTTGAATACCTTATTTATTTTGTGGTTTTTAGTTGTTGAACCTAGGTGCAATTTTAGTACAATGGGGAAGTGATCGCTTCCGTGCAGGTGATCGAGTATACTCCATTCGCACTGTGTGGCAAGTGTGTCGGTGCACACAAGATCTACATGGGATAAAAAGTGGAGTGAGGGAAAAGTGTCGCGGATCCGTTATTCAAACATGTTAAGTTAGAGGAAAGCAAAGCGTGTCTTTCAATGCATTTGTATCCCTCTTGTTGGCTATTGAGAGCTCCCATAGTGGACTCTATGTACTAAAACTCACCTGAAGTGAAAATTAAAGGAGCAGAAGCTTGGTTGATTAATTGCAGGATGTCTATACTGGTAAAATGTTCATCTGGTGCAATATAGGTGCAGATAATGGTGATTTTTTTAACTAAGATAATTTCGATCGACATAGCCAGCAAGTTGGATTGAATGGCATTAATTTTGTGTGGAATATCTCTTCTTATGAGAATCGCAATACCTCTTTTACCTGTGCTAATATGTGGAAGATTGTGAAACATGCCAATGCACTGCTTAGGAGTAAAAGCCGACAAGTTGAAAGAGATGTGAGTTTCATTTAAGAGTATAATAGCTGGGGAATGATGTTGTATTAATAATTGAAGCTCATTGTAATTATTAGTGTAGCCGTTTAAATTCCATTGCAATAATGGAATCATAAGATCTATGTAGGAAAAAAAGAAAAAAGGAAACAGAAGAGAGCTAGAATATCAACTCGTATGAGCAGTCAGTTGAAGCTGAGTGTCACCAATTGAGTACTAGTTCAAAAGAGAGTAAAAGCTAAGCGTATTTATTCAGAGTCAATTTCTATTTGTTCAGTATGTTGAGTAGAGTATTGATTATCGTTGGAATTGCTTGTTGTTGGAAAGAGATTTTCGTGATTAGGTGGATTAGACTGCACGGTAGTGTTGGTAGTAGTGTTGTTGAAGTCAGTATATTTATTAAGCGAGTTTAAGGAGTTGTTTAAGTTAGAAATGATAGAGGCTGTTGTTGGACTGAAAAGTTTGGGATTTAAGAAACAGGCTTGTTGGGTACAGTTGTCGCTGATATTTTTAGCTGAATGTGAGACGTTGTTGTAGTCTGAACTGATCGATGCAGGCTTGTTGATGGAAATATGTTTGTTGTTGGCGTTTGATGAGTGATTTTTTCTAGTTAAAGAGTTTATTGATGAGTTGGGAGCAGAGGTGACCTCTGCGTTTTGTTTTGATGTACTAGGCAAGTCATTAATCGGCAATTCTATGAGTATTTTTAGATTTTGTGAGATTGTTGATGGCTGAAATTTTTGTTGGTGTGGTGGATACAGAGGATACCTCTTTAGTAGGTTGAAGCACATGTGCAAAGCTAGCAGTGAGAGAAGGGAGGGAAGTATTTTCTCTATACCTTTTAAGGGCTTCGTGCATACTGCACTTTTCTAGTGTCTTTATTTTTAAAATTTCTTTGCTTTGCATATACTTTGGACACTTATAGTCCGAAGAACGATGCTCGCCAGAACAATTCGCACACATGACTCGGATGCAGTCATTATCGTATGGAGAAGGGAAATTGCAAGTTTCGCATGTTGGGGAACCCTTACAATGTTTTTGCGTATGACCCAATTTTTGGCATGACCTGCAGCGCATTGGATTAGGCACGTATGGTCGCACAGAGGTCATCCTCCATGCGATGTTTATTTTGTTTGGAAGGGAATAACTGTTGAATGATATTAGCATAACACCAGTAGGCTTTATAACACCTTCAACTTTTCGAGTGAACTTATAAACTTCGTAAGAACTCAGTCCTTCTATTATTTCGCTTTCAGGCACATCGTTTAAAAACGGTGCATAAATGGTGTCTTTGTTACAATTAAGATGTTGATGATAGCTAGCGCTAACAGCGCCAATGTTGAAAAGACATTTCGTTTTTATAAACCTTTCTGCTACTTGCTTATTTTTCACTAGCAGTAATAGGCTGCCGTCGCGTAATTCACTAATTTTGTTTATATCTTTGCTCACGGTAAGTAAGGCATTGTAAACACGAAAACAAGAAACCTTCGAAAGGGGTGTAGAATTCTCGTCGGATTTAATCACAATATACTTTGGATCATCACTTTTTATTGGCGGTAAGTCAGGAAAAGCATCTTGCAGTTTTTGATACGATTTTTTACGTTTCGGTTGGGGACCTTGGGCCAGCGCAGCAAACCTGTTGTCCCCGAACTGGAAGCCCGCCGGGGGCATAGTGGAAAAGTTATAATACACTGATATAAGTATTGGATTATATTTTTCACTTAAAATATAGATGTGGAATACCATAAATTCATTTCGAAAGTATTTATACTAGGTATATGGGGTCTATTGGAATTAATGATCCGAGTTTTCCTATTTATAGCACCAGGGCATGCTGTCGTTAAAATCATATTCTCCCTGAATTTCAATATTAGTCTCACATATTGACCGATTGGTCAAAAAATCAGCCATATACAACCTTGAAATATTATATGTAGTTCGGTGAAGCTTGAGGTTACTATTTGTGTAAAGTTTTATTCTGATCACTTCATTGATGTTTGATTTGTATAATATAAATTGAAAGAAAGGAAGAAGAAGGAATTTAAAAGATGGAGAAGAAGATATTGTTATAATCCGAATTTCATAGAAATGTTGGGATAGCCTCACAAACAAAATTTGGTTGTAATTGGTCTAGCAGGAACTGAGATATATACATAATTTCACTCAAAGGTGGGCGGTACCACGCCACTTGCCTAATTTTTTCACCCGAACCTATAATTCCTTTCCTTGTCTCCTTGGTTGAAAAATTTAATGCTTGTGGCGCATTTAGTCAGTGAGTACTATATAGTACATGCGTGATTAGTGTTTTAATTTAGCCATTTTCAGAGTGTATATCATAAAAAATGCTAAAAGGAATTTGTTTTAAGAAGTGTGGTTGATTAAAACTTTAGTGGGTTGGAAGATATGTACATTAAACAAATTAGGGTGTGGACCTACCCACTTTTAAAAAATGCTTAGCTCACAAGCGTTCCTTACTACTGCAATCCCCTGCATCAAAACATGGCACGGTGATAAATATAACTTTATTTCGCGTGTATTACCCTATATAAATAAATGAAAGTAAACCTGCATATTTTTGTTTCAAATATTAATATATTTCACTATAATTCAATTTTTAGGGTTTCCACCAACCTGGTTTATACGTTCTCGACACACTGTTTTCCGTTTTAGTCATTGGAACATTAGTTGTTATTGTCTGGAGAGGAGTATGGGGAATAATGGACATAACATTTTACCCGTTCGACCGGACAAAGTCATCTTGGAGTTCTTTGGTAAGTAATTATAATCTTTTTCGTATAAATTTAAAATTTTGGCTTTTGAACGCATTTAAGCAATATTTAGCTGGTTTTATATATTTTCGAAAATTGATGTTAACATTTTTATAAGTCCTTCTTCTTCCTCTTTATTGGCGTAGGCACCGCTTACGCGGTTATAGCCGAGTTTACAACAGCGTGCCAGTTGTTCCTCCTTTTTGCTGCTTAGCGCCAATTGGAGATTCCAAGCGATGCCAAGATCTTCTCTAACTGGTCTTTCCCAAGGAGTGGAGGTCTTCCTCATCCTTTGCTTCCCCCGGCGGGTACTGAGTCGAATATTTTCAGAGCTGGAGTGTTTTCGTCCATCACCGTTGCCAATGCGCAAAGGGCCATAAACCTTCCGCGAAACCTTTACCTCGAAAACTCGTATCTTCGCCTCATCAGATTTTATTATTGTCCATGCGTCTGCAACAAATGGCATGACGGGAATAAAGAGTGACTTATATGGTTTAGTTTAAGTTCGTCAGGTCCAATCAGTTTGTTGACGGTGGTCTTTAATCTTTCACACAGGCTTATCCCACGGTAATTAGCACAGATTGTGGGGTCTCTTTTTTTAAGGATGAGGCAAAGCGCAATTACATTTTAATCGTCGGCCACGCTTTCGTCCGACCACATTCTACAAAGAAGCTGATGCATGACTTATCAATTCTTCGCCGTAGCTCGGCCGCCAATCCATTGGCCTCCGATTCGGGAATCGGGTTCACCATCTACTGGTGTTATGCTCTCACTGACATTCAGCAGGTTGGAGAAGTGCTTTTTCCATGCTCTAGGTATCAGTCATAAGATCATATCTGGGGATTCTATAAAATTATGCTTCAGCCTTGAAACCTTCTGTTAGTCGCCGCATCTTTTCGTAGAATTTTCGACCATTACCTCTGTCGGCGAGCTTGTCCTACTACGCATTTCGGCCTTTATTATTTTTTGTCTGAAAATGCGTCTCGCTTTCCTCTTCGACTCTCGGTACACGTGTTGTGGTCGATTTTAATGTTGCGAGATAGGCAGTATTTGTTCTCTCCAATGCGACACGGCACTTCTCGTCGTACCATTTCCCACGAATCGAACCGCTTCTCTTCAAATCAGCGATAGAGAAGCACCTTGGAATCACTAGCGATCAGGGGTCGAATCGTTACATCCGTGAACTTATCACTCGTCACGTAAAAGTCTGTATTTCGTATTATGACATACGTGATCGTAGCGCTTATATACGTGATCGTAACGCTTCTATCGTAATCTGGCATGATGACAAACGTGAACGAGTATATAAACGTATCCGTTCGTTCGAATCGTCATTCGAACGCAAATTACCAATCGTAATAGACAAATTTATGGAAATGTGAGCAAGTTTTTTTAAATTTTATGTTTTCTATAATTTTTAGTAATAAAGAACACAAATAAGAAACCAATGAATGAAATATCTCATTAAAAATGTAAAAAAAAAAATTATTTACATGAACAAAATTTTTGTATTTTAGTTGACATTAAAAATAAAATTATTTACAAGGTCAAGGACATATACATACATATTTGAATTAAATTTATTAAAGTATACATTATTTGGTCTCTTATCGTTTGGTCGATTGCGGTGAGGTGGTTCGCTACCCCGGTGCCCATTTCTTGTGTGTGATAAGAATCGCAATTTTAAGGGTCGTAACTTATTGCAAAGTTTATGCAGATTTTATGTAATGTCTCACAAACGTTAGTAAATCTTCCACTTTTGTGGGGTGATACCTTTCTCTCTTGCCATATCCTAAAATTCTCCACCGTCTTTTTAAGATTCAAATGCTTTGTTCAACAATAATCTACAAAGAAAATTTTGTTAATGAGGATTCATAATTTGTTTTTTTTTTATACCTATGCTATTGCTTCGATCTCCTAGCTATCTCCGCACTATTTTTTTATCCCCATCACTTTCACTTGAGCTCAAATAAAAAAAAAACAAAGTTGGATATTTAATTAGTTTATTGAAAATTTTGCAAAAGTTTTGACCGTTCCACATTTATTGTGACCTAAAAATATGATCCAAAGCAATGTGGAATTTAAAAACTATTGTGAATTGAAAATACATTACGATCCGTTTGCTATCATATGTCATAATGCCAATCACTGCATACGATTGACGTATCACGTAATTTTCTTTCGTATGTTTGCCGATCCGTGTACGGATGTAACGATTCGACCCCAGCTTATACATGATTTGTTTATGAATGTTCGCATTAGCAGAAAATACCCGTAAATGTTTCATACTCATTGTTAACGATTAATAATAAGTTCACTTAATTTAAATGATTTATATTATGCAATTTGGCATCACCATTATCCAGGTAAACGCTGCCGTATCTGGGATCACTCTGATCAGGGGGCCTATTCTGTAACTCGATTCGAAAATGTATTATATTCGAAATTCGGATCTACTTTATCATTATGCGAAAGTTGTACCACCCTGTGCATTTTCGTTTCGACATTTCTACCGTTGTTTGTGTCAGACCATTGTGCAGTATACAAAAACAACTAGAAACACCATTATCAGACGATGCGTTTAGCTTGGCACATCATAAGATTCCTTTTTCTTTGGTCAGACCATTGTCCCGTATGCAATAACAACATTATTACTTTCGCCTGTTCGCTTACATACTATTTTTCTATATAAGCTTGAGTTCAGCATAAGATTGTTCTTAGTTGTCCTTCAAATGAATTGGGTGGTACTCGGAGAGTACCAAATAAATAAGGGAAATAAATTGATACTTAAAATAGTTAAATCGTAGTTTAATTACAGCACAAATATATATGTACGTTATTCGGGTTTAATTTGCGTTAATTGTTTAGTATTTAAGATATGTTTGAGACGCTTGTTCACAACAGAAGTGACTTGCAGCCCACCTACAAACTGGGAAAATTGCGACAATATGTGAAAGGGAAAATTTACAACGGTGGCTTGTATGGTGGGTTTGAAGAAATCTTGGATGACCTGAAACAACGTTACGACAATCCCCGTACTCTTTTGGAGCACCATGTTCAGGATCTTCTAGACTTACCAATCCACCTATCAGAATCTCCAGCTAAGCTACTTAATTTTGTGGATAGTGTACGAAATTCCTTCAAAGCGCTTGATATGAGGAATGTGCCAGTAAAACAATGAGATGCTATAGCCGTACTACTGCTATTACCTAAACTTCCGTATGTCACCCCAACCGAGTGGGAATGAGCTTAAAATTCAATGACATCCCGAAAATGGAATACGTGATAATGTTCGTGGAATGGCATGCAGATAACCTGCCAATATCGTCGTCAATTACTCCTCATATTTCAATCGAACGCGCTTCAAGTTGTGTCGTGAAGGCGCATCTGAATGTGAACTCCGTCAAAATTCTTACTCCGTTGGTAGCAACTGATAGTATAACGAATTGCCCATCTTGTAATGAGTTTCATCGCATTACGAAATGTCAAAAGTTTCGTAACCTTCAACTTAAAGAACGCTGGGATTTGGTGAAACGGGCATCATTATGTTTCAATTACCTCAAGGCCGGCCATCGTAATCGCGACTATCCATCTGGTTTATGTCTGAACTGCCAATAGAAACACAATGTAGAAGAGGAACATTGAAGGTACTTCCGCCAAATTTACTCCTGGAGGGTCGGCTTCAGCGCCAATAGTGGCGCCAAAGGTTCTGTCTCGACAACAATGACCAATGACTGCACGTCGCCATTTCTCTTACAGAGCGACCCTACTATTTTCTTATCAACGGCAAACGTGCTTCGTCCTGACTGTAAGGGTTAGTTAAAGGAATGTAGCGCACTTTGCAATATTGGTTCCCAGGTGAGCTTCGTTTGCGAATCATTAGTAACTGTTTTGAATCTTCCTAGAAGTCCTTGCGTGTTTCAAGTCGAGGGTATTGATCAAAGCCTTTCAACTTGTACCAAAGGTGCCGTCACAGTTAGTAATCAATCTCATGGGGACGAAAAGTTCCAGATCAGTTTTGATGCGTACATCATTGATTCAGTTACGTTTATGACTCCTTCTACTATTAAAAACATCAGGACCAGTCATCATTTAAAGGATCTTCGTTTGGCTAATCCGGCATTCGGTATACCCGGTCACGTAGAACTACTGATTGGCGCAGATATTTGGCCTGCCCTCGTACTAAACGACGTTGTTATCAGTTCTCATAACGAACCATGTGAATTGCACACTCGTCTGAGATGGGTAGGGCTTAGTCCAAAACCATTAAACGAGTCGAAATCAATATTTTTTCATCACTTATTGACGTTTTCGATGATTTTACCACCGATAAACTTCTAAGAAAATTTTGGGAAATAGAGGACCCTTCTGATAACATCAAGTCGGAAGTGGACGAATGTGAAGATATTTTCGCAAGTGAATTCCAGGCATCGAAAATGGCAACAGATCCTTCGAAGGAAGTGCCCTAATGAACACTTGTGTACCTATCAACTAAAGACAGTGACGTACGGTATGGCAAGCAGTTCTTTTATTGAGACACTGTGCATATCATAATTAGAAAGTGATCGCTGACGTTAGCCGGGCAGCCGCAGCACGGTACAGCATCCTTCAAAGCCTTTATGTTGATGATTATTTAGAAAGTGTCTACACGACAGAACTGGTCATCAACCATGCACGGGACGTTGATGCCAATCTTCAACAAGGTAAGTTTTAGTTAGATAAATGGAACTCCAACTGCGTTCATACCCTGGAAGGAATCAGTTGCTCTAAGGCGTCAGCAACGGCGACAAATTTTAGCGATTCCAGCACAACGGTATTGGGCCTACATTGGAACCCTATCCTATGGTTAGCCAAACTGAAATGGGATTTGCCTCTACAACCTAATCTTCGAGAACTTGGATGAAATACCAGGACAGTCAATAGGCTCTCGAAAGGATCAAAATATCACGATGGCTGGGGATCAGAGAACATTCTGTGTCAACACTACATGGGTTTTGCGATGCACGTACCAAAGCTTATTCAGTAGTTATTTACCTACGAAACACGAGAGCTAACGGAGGATCCCACACATCTTTGATTGTTGGAAAAACATGAGTTGCTCAGTTGAAGGAAATGACTATCCCCCCCTCGAACTTTCTGCATCTCAGCTATTGGTTACAACTATGAACAAAATACGTCGCGCCTTGCAGTTGGAAGATACGGCTTACACTTCATCGAGTGACCCAACAAATGCATACTTTCGAGCCCAATGAATACCTTTGGTAGCAAGGTTTAACCGTTTGAGTGCCTTACTGAATATATGTAACTGCTCGAATACGTCGTATCATGCCATTTATTACTGCTGAAGAGAAGGTATGGGCACTGATCACGCATATTCGTCAGAACCTGTTCCAGCATCGATTCGTCACTTAAACTGCTCCCACTGAATCCAATTTTGGACGAAGAAGGCTTACTGCGTGGTCGGTTAACAAATTCGGAATTACCGTATGAGAAAAAACATCCAATCATTCTTGCCAATATCCATTGGCAAAACTTCTCGTAAGTGATGCTTACAAGTGCTGTCTCCATGATGGGATACCGGAGATGCTGCAGTACTTACTCATGCGATTTTGGATTATGCATGCACGTCGTATTGTAGTCATATCTTCATCACTGCGCCATATGCCGTTGACACTTCCGAGCACCTCAGCAGCAACAGATGTCATCGCTTCAAAAATTGCGGACCATTCAACGTTCGTCATGGAGGAAAGTGAGCCACAACAATGAACAAAGCTTACGGGGCGATTTGCATTTGTATAGTTACAAACTCCGTACATATCAAACTTGCGGAAAATTGACAACTCAGGCATTTATCGATATGTTTGATCGCTTCATAAGCCGCCGTGGAATATGTTCGATTATTTACAGCGACAACGGAATGCAATCTATAGGTGCTAGTCGAATTCTATATCAAGACCTTCAAAATTGGAGAAATATATGTGCAACTCAGCATATTGCATCTTCCAGCATGCAATTGAAATTCATCACTCCAGCCGCACCCCATCATGTAGATCGTTGGGAAGCAACTGTGCGTTCAGCAAAAAAACATCTCTACCGCACAATTGGTCGCCAAATCTTACGCTTCAACCAACTGAGTACACTACTTGTTAGGATTGAGGCTTGTTTGAATTCCAGTCCACTCGTTCCTCTTCATGATGATCCCAGTGGTAGTTACGTACTCACACCTGGCGGCTTCCTCATTGGTCGACCGCTCGTATTTTATATTCTCAATAATTACAGAAAATGTTCGAGCAATCTTGGAAGCGGTGGAACCGTGAATATTTATTCAGCTTACGGGCGCGTCGCAAGTGTCGTTGTCCTTCAAATGAATTGGATGGTATTGGAAGAGTACCAAATAAATATGGGAAATAAATTGATACTTAAAAGTACAAGGTGCGTTCCAAAGTATTTAAATTTGTAACAAATAGATACATAATCATAAAATTATTAAATTGGTGATCACGCACATTCGGAATAAAAAGACCGCTGCACTAAAGTGTATATGGCACAAATAATTTATTAAAGAAGTATTTGACCTTTTACAAAATATTCCTTTTCTTAAAGTTAAATATTTCGATTATTGAAGTAACAAATGTTGTCGATGTAGATATATCGCTGTCGATGTTCAAAAACTGTAGCGGGACGTGTGTTCTCAGTACGTGCGTAAAAAGCGAATGTGTATCAGCGATGAGTGCGTGGCGAATTGTGGTAACGAATTATGTCAGCCTCCCCGTTGTCCAGTCCTTTTGTTGGTTGGGTTGGTGTAGAGGTGTGATGAGTTAAATTGGTGTTCTGTTGCAGTAGCATCCTGTGGTGAATTGTGCTGTTTTATTAGGATGCGCTAGTTTTACCAGGTAGAGAGGGTGGATGCTTAACTCATTTAAACATCCTGGGCCCCCTAGGCGAATATTTTGCCTAGTATTATACGTATAAGTATGTATTTCGACGTACTACTGGTGGAGTAGCCGAAGCGCGGAATACGTTCTGACAGCAGAAGTATGCCTTGACGGATTCATATTTATCCGTGTGTGCAGAGAACGGATTTTGGTTTGAAACATATCACATGTATTTGAATGTGCATTTTAATATACGGGTAGGTGCTTAAGAGATGCAACTTTATTATGCGGGTTTATTTGATTTTTCTGACAACCTTTTGTATTTGCGATTTTTCCTTTTATCGTTTTATTAAGTGGATTATTTATTATTTGCCTTTTCTGTGTTATCGGCTCATAAAGGATAGTAACTCCACGTCTGGCTCAGATGTGGCCAGAATGGGTACTCCTTAGCTCTAGATTTAGGACTATGAAATTAGAGCGATCTTGCGAGAGAATGGCCGTGAATGGAGAACGGCTTCGATTCATAGAGTAGAAAGTTCTTCATACTTAAGTTGATGCTTCTTAGAGCTGATTTCCATAACCCACCCATATGAGTAGCGCTTAGATAGATGCGATAAGAACGACCTTTGCCTTTTGTAAGAGTAGGTTCGTCACTGTATCGCATTGGGAGTATGGTGATCCCTTAACTTTCTTTTGAGATTTTATTTATTTTTGAAAATATATGTATGAAAAGTGTATATTTTGCGACTTTTTGGAAATTTTTGTATATATTAGTGCGTATGCACTAATTTGACAAGTATTAGTGCGCCACCGCTCTAGGATTTGTCCAGAATTTTTTTTTTTTTGTTTTTCCATTATTGGCGAAAGCCATCCTGCGGGGTCGAAAGGTTACGAATATATATTTGTGTTTTTATATGAGGTTGTCAGATGGAATCTGACTTTGCTTTTTCTACCTTTATGTGGGGTATTGCATAATTGTGGCTCTAGTGGCTGTCGTACGACGTACCGACCATTATTTGATCGAGTAGTTGTGGCTATAGAAAAGTCCTCACAATACTGATCTTCTTTAGTTTTGTTTAATATTTGGGGAAGTTTCCCTATATATTGAGATTTCCTTAATTGTGAATTAAGGCATTTATTTGATTTTTTCACAACTTCAGTTGGTGTGGTGGTAACTAGTCCACTTTGTGTTTGGCTGTGCAGCGTTTGAGTTTTTTGTGCCTTTGAGCAACATGGTGTCTCTTGGCAATTTTTTGAATTTTGGGTTTCGGGATTTGCTTTTGCAATTAAACCCGTGGATCTTTTTTGTGAATAAGCGCTTCTTTGGGGGAGATGGGATATCTGCTGTAATGAAGCATTGAATTGTGTCATTTGTGACAATATAAGCAGTTAAATTTGCTTTTGCAAATATTAAGATTGTGTGAGTGGGACAAGCAGTTTGTACAGAGTCTTTTTGATCTGACAAAGTTGTTCCTTTCGTTAATGTTTAATTTTTTAAACTTCTCGCAAGATATCAGTTTATGCCCTCTTGTGCATAGTTCGCATGACGTATGTTTTCTTTGTTCTGATGTGAACGTTTGTGTTTTGTAAAAGCTTTTATTTAAATTTTTGTTGCTTCTAGCTTGGGGTCTATTTAAGCTTCCATTTTGGTCGTATTTAGTGTTCTTACTTTTGATTATTTTTTCTTCTAACCTTTCCGCAATTTAATATTGGGTGGTGAGAAAATCTTTCATTTGTTGCCACGGTGGGCACTTTTTTCGTGATGAGAGCGATTGCTCCCATAGAAGTAACGACTTTTCTGGTAATGCGGCAGTGCAAATGTTTACCAGAATTGGGCCCCAGCTGTCTGTGGGAATTTTTAGTGTCGATAGAATCGACAAACAATTTGAAACAGTGGATTCTAGTTTCATGAATTCTACACTTGTTCCATTCTTAACTTTTGGCAAGTTCATTAGTGTCGTTACTTGTTTATCGACCAGTATTCTTTCATTTTCATATCTCACTTTTAGAGCTTCCCAAGCCAAATTGAAATTGTCGTCATTAAGAGCGAACTGTTTTACTATTATGCCTGCCTGACCTTTGGTTTTGTATCTAAGGTGATACAATTTTTGCGCATGTGATAGTTGAGGATGGTTTATGTACACGGCCGTGAATATGTTCCGGAAGGACGGCCATTCTTCATAACCTCCGTAAAAGGTTTCTGTGTCACATGCGGGCAACTCGAGGTGGATTCCTGAACTTGCCTTTTGACTGTCTGTTTGTGGCTGCTCTACTCTACTGTGGAGAGTAGGTGCAATGGCTTTAATGAGCTTTAGTTGATCGGAGATCATAGCGTTTGTTTCTTCGTACTGGTCTAAGCAGTTTTCGTATATTGCGGTAGCAGATAATTTAAAATTTTGTGGTAGATCTGAATCGTCAGAATCTACAATGGCGTCATGAGCCGCTTGGAGGCGAGTCCAAAAATTTTTAAGATTTTGACTTTTAATTTCTAATAACGATTCCGAGTTTTCGTGAATCGGTGATGAGGCAAATCTAGTGCAGTATCTTGTTAAACTGTCACTTTCTGAAATAAATCTAGCAACCTGTTTTGAGCGTGTAGCTCCAGGTGTACTACGATTTTTGTTATTGTTCATTACTTTAGTTGTATGTAGAAATGTTTTTTAAAATGAAGTAAAGGTTTCTCAGTGTGAACTGAATACTTTTTTAAGTACATATATATTTTTCGTAAAAGACGGATTATTTGTTTTATTAATGCCGTTACTTGTTTACTTGCTATTTAAATTTGTTTTTATTTTATATGATTTGTTTTCAAACCACAATATTATTTTTAAGTATTTTCTATATAGGTATATAGGCACACCCTAATAATTGGCTTGTATGTACTTGTTTTTGTGCAATTGAGAGCTCGTCGAAGAGATCAATATGCTTTGTTCATAAGTATGCACGACTTATTAGTGCTAATGCATGTGGGCAAAGAATATGCTGTAATGTTTTGTTTTTTGTTTTTCTTGCAATCCTGCTTGTTTTTGTTTGACAAAGAACAAGTGGTATTGCAGAAGAGATGCTAATATGGACTTTAAAAAGATGTGTATGTTTAAATGCACATGTGTGTATGTACGTATGTTGGAATGTATGTTGTTCAAATTTATAATTTGATGTATATTTCGTTAATCTGATTTTTAGTTTTGCATACGTTCTAATAAATGTATTTTGTAAAAGTCAATTTTACTTTGTCTTACCCCAGCTAACATTTAAGTTAGAGAATGATTAGAGAACGAGTCGAACTGTAATATATTTCTCTAAGGTAGAACGTTAGAAAACTATAAGAAAAACTGTCGAGAACTATAGCATGCTCTACAAAAAGGGGACTTAGTTCTCGACATCGAGAAAAATATTAGTTATCTAATCGTATTCTAAGGTTGAATTCTAATTGGATTCTAATGTTGATTTTTTATTGTTTTGGAGCTATTATTGGATTTCGTTTATTAAAAAATTATTATTTTTTTTTTAATTAAAACAGTTTTATTTCATATTGCTTCTTTTTTCATTGCATTAATATTAATATAGTTGTGTGTAAAACGTCCAACGCAAAAGTCTTTAAATTAAATTCTAGTGAAATAATTAAAATTATAAATTCAAATTCAAACACAAAAATATTCATAAAAAAATTAAAATGAGATCACATTATGTTCTTTTAAGTTAAATTTAATTTTTACGTTTTTGTTTTTTTTGGAGTCGTATGCCTTTTTCTTCATGTAGCGTCCCTTAGCATGCTGGAAGAAGACTATAGAGAGTGCGCTCAAAATCTATATCTGTCGCATGAGGGAATCTAGACGAAAATGTACCTAAAACAAAATAATTAGTTTTGTAAAATTTCGGAAATGTGAAGAACTATACTTTTTAAGGCAGCTGTTACACTTAACGGTCTCACAGCCATTTTATCCTTCGTACCTTCAACACAAATTCTGCGCAACACCATCGATAAAAATTTGGCGCCAAGCATTTTTTACGAACTTTTCAGCTGTGTGGCCAGATACTGTGAAAAATTCCTCCTTCTGGAAAGATATGCATTGAGTTCAAGTTTAAAATTTAGATAGTGTGTTGGTTAATAAAAATATCACCAGTTCATTAAATTTGCTGGAATGCTCCTGTATATCTTTTTCAAAATTTTGAAATTGTTCCAAGTTATCAAATGGAACTTTCAGGAGCAGCTCACTTCGTGATTTGTGGTTTGTCTTTGTAGTCTGCTTTGTTTCGATTGCTCCCATAGAAGTAACGACTTTTCTGGTAATGCGGCAGTGCAAATGTTTACCAGAATTGGGCCCCAGCTGTCTGTGGGAATTTTTAGTGTCGATAGAATCGACAAACAATTTGAAACAGTGGATTCTAGTTTCATGAATTCTACACTTGTTCCTTTCTTAACTTTTGGCAAGTTCATTAGTGTCGTTACTTGTTTATCGACCAGTATTCTTTCATTTTCATATCTCACTTTTAGAGCTTCCCAAGCCAAATTGAAATTGTCGTCATTAAGAGCGAACTGTTTTACTATTATGCCTGCCTGACCTTTGGTTTTGTATCTAAGGTGATACAATTTTTGCGCATGTGATAGTTGAGGATGGTTTATGTACACGGCCGTGAATATGTCCCGGAAGGACGGCCATTCTTCATAACCTCCGTAAAAGGTTTCTGTGTCACATGCGGGCAACTCGAGGTGGATTCCTGAACTTGCCTTTTGACTGTCTGTTTGTGGCTGCTCTACTCTACTGTGGAGAGTAGGTGCAATGGCTTTAATGAGCTTTAGTTGATCGGAGATCATAGCGTTTGTTTCTTCGTACTGGTCTAAGCAGTTTTCGTATATTGCGGTAGCAGATAATTTAAAATTTTGTGGTAGATCTGAATCGTCAGAATCTACAATGGCGTCATGAGCCGTTTGGAGGCGAGTCCAAAAATTTTTAAGATTTTGACTTTTAATTTCTAATAACGATTCCGAGTTTTTCGTGAATCGGTGATCGATGAAGCCAAATCTAGTGCAGTATCTTGTTAAACTGTCACTTTCTGAAATAAATCTAGCAACCTGTTTTGAGCGTGTAGCTCCAGGTGTACTACGATTTTTGTTATTGTTCATTACTTTAGTTGTATGTAGAAATGTTTTTTAAAATGAAGTAAAGGTTTCTCAGTGTGAACTGAATACTTTTTTAAGTGCATATATATTTTTCGTAAAAGACGGATTATTTGTTTTATTAATGCCGTTACTTGTTTACTTGCTATTTAAATTTGTTTTTATTTTATATGATTTGTTTTCAAACCACAATATTATTTTTAAGTATTTTCTATATAGGTATATAGGCACACCCTAATAATTGGCTTGTATGTACTTGTTTTTGTGCAATTGAGAGCTCGTCGAAGAGATCAATATGCTTTGTTCATAAGTATGCACGACTTATTAGTGCTAATGCATGTGGGCAAAGAATATGCTGTAATGTTTTGTTTTTTGTTTTTCTTGCAATCCTGCTTGTTTTTGTTTGACAAAGAACAAGTGGTATTGCAGAAGAGATGCTAATATGGACTTTAAAAAGATGTGTATGTTTAAATGCACATGTGTGTATGTACGTATGTTGGAATGTATGTTGTTCAAATTTATAATTTGATGTATATTTCGTTAATCTGATTTTTAGTTTTGCATACGTTCTAATAAATGTATTTTGTAAAAGTCAATTTTACTTTGTCTTACCCCAGCTAACATTTAAGTTAGAGAATGATTAGAGAACGAGTCGAACTGTAATATATTTCTCTAAGGTAGAACGTTAGAAAACTATAAGAAAAACTGTCGAGAACTATAGCATGCTCTACAAAAAGGGGACTTAGTTCTCGACATCGAGAAAAATATTAGTTATCTAATCGTATTCTAAGGTTGAATTCTAATTGGATTCTAATGTTGATTTTTTATTGTTTTGGAGCTATTATTGGATTTCGTTTATTAAAAAATTATTATTTTTTTTTTAATTAAAACAGTTTTATTTCATATTGCTTCTTTTTTCATTGCATTAATATTAATATAGTTGTGTGTAAAACGTCCAACGCAAAAGTCTTTAAATTAAATTCTAGTGAAATAATTAAAATTATAAATTCAAATTCAAACACAAAAATATTCATAAAAAAATTAAAATGAGATCACATTATGTTCTTTTAAGTTAAATTTAATTTTTACGTTTTTGTTTTTTTTGGAGTCGTATGCCTTTTTCTTCATGTAGCGTCCCTTAGCATGCTGGAAGAAGACTATAGAGGTGCGCTCAAAATCTATATCTGTCGCATGAGGGAATCTAGACGAAAATGTACCTAAAACAAAATAATTAGTTTTGTAAAATTTCGGAAATGTGAAGAACTATACTTTTTAAGGCAGCTGTTACACTTAACGGTCTCACAGCCATTTTATCCTTCGTACCCTTCCAACACAAATTCTGCGCAACACCATCGATAAAAATTTGGCGCCAAGCATTTTTTACGAACTTTTCAGCTGTGTGGCCAGATACTGTGAAAAATTCCTCCTTCTGGAAAGATATGCATTGAGTTCAAGTTTAAAATTTAGATAGTGTGTTGGTTAATAAAAATATCACCAGTTCATTAAATTTGCTGGAATGCTCCTGTATATCTTTTTCAAAATTTTGAAATTGTTCCAAGTTATCAAATGGAACTTTCAGGAGCAGCTCACTTCGTGATTTGTGGTTTGTCTTTGTAGTCTGCTTTGTTTCTTTTGTTTCTTGCAAAATTCGTGTCAGGGCCCTCTTTATGGATCTTTGATTGTGGTCTATTTCTGTAATACAAAAACGTATCGAATAACATTAAAAAACATATTTTTGACGTTTCATAAGTTGTTACATAAGACTGAATGGTAAAACGCCAATATATGCAGCTACAAAAGTCGCATAGCCATTTTCTTACCTTTCAGTATTTTATTTTCCGACTGTTTTATACGGTCCAATATCCTTTTCTCAAGCAAATCAATATCTGAAAAATAACAAAATACTTAAGATATTTCCCTTTAACTATTTAATTAAAATTTAATTTTTTACCTTTTTTAGTTACAGGACTATTTTCTGATGCTTCTTCTATGATGTGGTTAAAATCCATTTTCTGTCCGAATAATTTATGTACGTTTATATGTTCTTAATGCTTACAAATATTTAAATATCAAAAAAAAAAATTAATGAAGGAAAGGAATGAACAAGTTGATGTTAGACTCGTAGTTACTAAATTTTATAATTTTTTCTGATATTTCATCTAAGTTGTGATGATAGACGGAAGACGAAATTTTTAGGACTTCACATGACTTGATATTGAGAATTCCTGATGAAATGTTTCAAAATAATCCTGTAAATTCAGAACTTCCTTTCCAAGTAGCTTTGTGGCCTTATTTATAGCTACTAATTTAAATATTTTGCCCTTAACGCTGTAAAAGTTATCAGGTTCTTTCGGCGAAAAGTAAAACTTTGAAGTTTGTACAAATATTAATGAATCATTTCTAAATTTTCCTTTTTTAATTTCAGTCGATGGATTCATAGCATTGTTTGACCTAAAACTGTCCTCAACTAAACGATTGTATACTTGTGAGACGACATGGTTATGCTACGGTATCTCTTGCGAGATGTGTTAAGCAATGAAAATTGAATGTAAGGAAATCATCATCGTAATACTGAGGCACAAGTTCTACGAATTTTTCCAGCATTTGACTAGCACATCTATTGTATTTAATATAATTACTTTGACTTAAAAGAATCCTAATGCTTAGTGAAAGAAGCAAAAAATTGTTATATTTTACTGGATCTAAAATTTCTTTTAGTAAAAAATATTCCAGTATAGAGAAGAAAGCTTTTAAACTCTGTGGCTTTAAACCGCTCAACATCTTTCAAAGAACGTGGGTGCCTAGCAAACTCTCGCGGCACCTGATTGCAAATAAACATTATTCTTGAATCTAATGCTTGAATTTGTTTCTGTTTAAGTGAATAAGGTTTTTTACGTTTTTTTATCCAGGCCAACAATAAAGTCTTTGTAACTCCTAGACAGACTACATGCATGTAATCCAAAGCAAACGATTTAACAATATCTATTGGAAGCTTTTCAATTACCATCGGTTCTAAAATTACATGATGGGCTCCATCAACACGAGCACGAAAATCGGTATCAGTTCGAGGAAAACTATTTTCTTTAACAAAAATTATTTTGTGATTTTTAGACTGGCCTTTCTGTATGCATTTAGGACAACACGAATATCCACAATGACCTTTGATACCAAGGATAAACGCTCGCGCAGGTGCGTCACATATAAAACCTCGACAATTTACAGAGTAATGTTTTTCGTTAAAAAATATTCTATTTTCCATTAAAATAAGTAGTTCATCTACAAATTTTGTAAGAAAGTCGTTTGCGCTTGCTGACTTGCTATTCCCACAATACACTCCAATAACCTTCACATCGTCCCACCCGTTTACATTAATTAGAATTGGCCACACCTGAAGGTTAGAACTTTTTGCCAGTGGAAGCCCATCAATATTAAAGTTGAAGTCCAACCGGATATCATTGAAGTCATTCTGATTTAAAAAATCGGTCAAAGCTCTTTCAACGCCGTAATGTACATATTCTCCCGAACCCATTGTTACTTTAGGTATTTCTTTTGGTGTATTTCTTAAAGTTCTAGAGCATAACGGAAGTCCTGAAACAAACTTTGCTAAAATTTTCAATAAGTCGTCCGTCGCAGAAGTCGTAATATTATGTTTAATTGTCCATTCGGTTAAGTCCTGTGGCAAACTTGAATTTTCACCATCAGAAGCACCATCTATGTCATCATTTGATTCACTAAACTCCTTTTCGGATTCACTGCCGCTTGAATCACATTCGATATTGTCACTTCGCAATTCTTTAAGAGCTGGCGGCGAATCTGCATCTGACTCAAGTGCATCGTGGGTTTCATTCCTTAACTCACGATAATCAAACAGCATGTCCACAATCTGCTCGCTTTCTCTCTTTAACTTTTTTTTATACATTTAAAAATTATATTTACCCGTAATTTTGTAATAATAATAACCGTCTAAAAAAATTTAAAGCACTTTCTTTTCGCACGTATTATTTTTGTTTGACACTAGGAATGAGCGACTCAGCAGACACTTATTGTATTCGAAAACTATCATTTATATCGATAGTGCATTTCGAGTGTTTCTCTAATCATTCTATAATCAAATTCTAATGTTGTTCTCTAAGCTTGAATTCGATTCGAGAAACATTAGAAAACTATATTAGAGTTCTAATGTAAAATCTAGCTTTTTCTCTAACGTTAGAGACAGTGTTTGCTGGGACCATTTAGTTTTTTACGGAAAATTAAGATAACCCTTTTTTGGAAAATTAATTAAAATTTAAAATTTTAATAATTTAGCATATGGTACCCAGTATAGGGTATAAAATTACAGGCAGATTCTATGCCGTATTTTCGCTCTGAGAAGAGAGTGTGAAGGCTAAATAAAGAATGTGCAGGTATTCTCCCGCATGCACTTTGTATGTTGTTTGTTGATTTGTAAGAAGTTAGGTTTATGTTTGTTATATACTTTGTTTATGTTGCTGATATGAACATGTACATATGTATATAGTATGACCATATATTAAAAATATGTGTATCGGAGAAATATATTTCCTTTGGGTAAATATGCGAATATGTATGTATGCGTGTCTTAATTTTTTTTTATATGTTACTATTTTTGTAATGATATTATTGTTTGCCTTCGCTTACAAATTTTAAGCAATCCTGCTTATTACTTGATAAAGTATAAGAGCCTGCTTTCTGCTTTCTGCGTTTTGTTCCCCGTTCTGTGTTCCAGCTGGCTACCTCCTTATGCTGTTGTTTGTTTTAATTGTTCGCGCCCGTTTGATCCAATTTAGTGTATGTTTTATTATTTAGGTGTTTTTACATTTCGCGCGCGATTTATGATTTGTAGTTACATTTCGCGCTCGTATATATGTTTATTGTTGATATGTATGTATATATTTTTAGTTTGGAGGTTTCACGGCCGGTTTATGTGTTGTTTTTAGTTTCTTTCCACTATGTTCACATTTTTTGTCACCTCACTGATATATACTACATACATACATATGTTCTTTATATACATATGTAAGTATACATGTTTTTGTTCTGTTTTTTTTTTCGTTTTTGTTACAGCACTTTATTTTGTTTGGGTCACTACACTAGGTTTTTATTTTTTTTTTAATTTTTTCTTTTTTTTTTTTTTGGAGTTTTGTTCAGCTCACAATTCCTTTGTTTTGTTTTAATTTTTCTCGTCTCTTTTTACTTGTTCCACTAATCCATAGTGCCTTTCACTATGGCTCGAAGGACCATATTTAAATTTGTAACAAATATATACATAATCATAAAATTATTAAATTGGTAATTCGGAATAAAAAGACCGCTGCACTAAAGTGTATGTGGCACAAATAATTTATTAAAGAAGTATTTGACCTTTTACAAAATATTCCTTTTCTTAAAGTTAAATATTTCGATTATTGAAGTAACAAATGTTGTCGATGTAGATAGATCGCTGTCGATGTTCAAAAACTGTAGCGGGACGTGTGTTCTCAGTACGTGCGTAAAAAGCGAATGTATATCAGCGATGAGTGCGTGGCGAATTGTGGAAACGAATTATGTCAGCCTCCCCGTTGTCCACTCCTTTTGTTGGTTGGGTTGGTGTAGAGGTGTGGTGAGTTAAATTGGTGTTCTGTTGCAGTAGCATCCTGTGGTGAATTGCGCTGTTTTATTAGGATGCGCTAGTTTTACCGGGTAGAGAGGGTGGATGCTTAACTCATTTAAACACAAAGTAAACAGGACTTTACAAAAAAAAACAGAACAAATAGTTTTTCCGCAAAATAAATTTATTTTATTCAAAATAGTTTCCTTCTGCTTCAATACAGCTTTTTTCACGGTCACTTTTGAATGGCCTCTACGTTTGCATGTTAAAATGTGATCTTTGGTCAAATAATCGGTCACAATAATGTCCTGCGAATGTTGGATTCTGAGCAATTTTTGGTCGTCAGTCAATTTGTGCGGAACAAACCGTGCACACAACTTTCGTAAGCTTAAATGTTCGGTCAAAATTGCGATAAATCGATGTTTTAGAGATCCTCTCTTCCATTTCCATGAATTTCAATGATGATTTTGGCTGATTTTTTATGAATTCACGCACAGTTTCGATGGATGCTACGGGATAGACAATCATCGAGATAAACTTGTTTCATCAATTGAAACGTTTCGGTAAAAGTTTTACCAATTTTAAAACAAAATTTAATGTTAGCTCTTTGTTCGAAGCTCATTTTCGCACCGATAACACAAACATACTGACACTTAAAACGCAATAACTTCACTTCCAATAGATGAAATGTCATGAAAAGTCACTGGACGATCGATAAAGATGGCAGATTCTAACGTACCGGTCGACATATAGATAGCGCCACCAGGGAGCGCTAGATTCAAAAAGTACTGTTTACTTTGGAATGCACCTTGTTTATCATCCTCTATACACTAATATACTCCCGTTCTATTTCAAATACATACATGTATACATATAAATGTATATACATACATATGCATGTATGTACGATATAATAAATATGTATATACATAGACCATATGCTGACAGATGTTTTCACGCATCGAAAATTTGCTCATACAAATACAGATGTTTTGTCACACATGATTCAAATCAATCCAACAGAGAATTTGATGTACTCGTAGCTTACCCGCAGTTACACATTCGTTCGATTCAAGCAATCGTCGACAAACGGCAACGCTATGAACTCACATGATGTGATTTGAGCCGAAGTTAGCCATACCGTTTACTCGATCGTGATTGCCGAAGAACAGATTGTTCATATTGCCTCAAATCAGTTGACGCTGGTCGGTACGCGAATTGATCAAACATGTTGTCTATAATGAACTGAATTGATTTCAATGTGTTTTTAGCACGACTGTTTGTTCCGATTTAATCCTACTCGTTACAGCTCTCTGGTATGTACCAGTTTCAAACGGCAGGGTGGGATTATATCGTACATATGTTTAATATCGCGAATTCCGATCATCTGATTGACGTTTTGCACATCAACTCAATATATTACATTTAGCCTCTTCTGTTAAGTTTATATTACATATCTCATTTGAGGATTTACATGAATTCCTTTGCAAGATTTTTATATTTTTGCAACATATTGCTACAGAGTGTAACAGTTTCGTTCACCTAACGGTTGTACGTATCACCAAAAACTAATTGAGATAGCTACAGGGTTATATTTATACATGTATATATATATATATATATATAATATAATAGATATATATAAGTCATGAATAAAATTGTTTTCAAATCGGTTTGATGAAGTTTCTTCAAGCATCAACTTTTTTATTGAAATATATTTGTTTAATTGTTAATTTAATTTATAGTACATCATATTTTTATTAATTGTTTTACTTCTATAAAATAATTAAAATTTTTTTTAAGATTCTTGGCTACATAATCGTCGTCATAACTTTCGCTATTAAACCTATTATACGCTGCATATGCAAGAAAATTGACGGAATATGTAAATTAATTATTTGTGACATGTTCTATTTTTTAATATTTTTTGGAGCTGTAAATGCATGGCGAGGAATATGGAACCTGTTGGATATTTACGTATATCCAGGTAAGTATAACGTAAGTAAGTTAATAACGCTCAATAACAAAAATTAATTAATATATGATGAAAAACAAATGCACCCGTATACTCGAAGAAACCAACTAAGTTTAGTAAATTATATTATACCATATTAAACCATTAAATACTATGAATTTATTCTTTACGAACAAAACGATGAAAACATATCTGATATCAAAAGATCCGTGCTTAAAATTTTAACTTGAATGTCAATCTTATATTCGAGTTTATAACAAAATAGTAATTTACTAACTTATTAACTAAGAAGTAAAAAGTTAAGTTCGGGTATAATGGAATATTTCATAATCTTGCAAGGATTAAATCCAGGGATGTACTTTCAGGTACAAAAGGCTTGTTACTTATATGGGTCTAGGGCGAGTTTTCACCCGATTTTATTCATTATAAGCACAAAGATGAACCGTTATAAGAAAAATACGCTCTCTCAATTTTATTGAGTTAACTCACATATAGGCCGACATATGCGGTATAAAGTCACCCGGAAATTCGAAAATCTTCATAAGAGGTATATGGGGGTTAAGAGAAGTATTGACCGGATTCAACCCATTAGTAGCACACAGCCTTACTACCATCTGGATTGTCTCTGAATTTCAATTTTATATCTCACTCATTGACCGATGTTTGCGGTAAAAAGTAAACTAAAAGCACTGGGTCCACATATCAGTACCTAGGAGATTGAACAGTTTTGATTCGATCTAGGGAATTTTTGGTTATAAGGTGGCACACCTGATATCTGCTATTACTGCAAAGTTTTATCTTGATGTATCAATTAATCTTTGACTTGTTTACCAGAAAGATGAAGTTCGAAATGAAATTTAAAATTGTGTTTTATCGGAGGTAGAATTCGCTGCAGTCCGATTTCGCCCATATTCACACCGTAGATAAAATTGTCAGAGGAATATAATTTGGTTGAAATCGGTTGGGCGGGTCTCGAAATATTTGATTTCAATTAAATGTTGGCGGTGCCAAGTCCATAATACAATTTGGACCCAGCCCCTTTTAAAGCTCTCTTTTACTAAATCGGGGGAAAAATTTAATGTTTCTGGCGTGTTGAGTTATTGATTTATCGCGCACTAGTAGTTTGTAACAGTACCGTTATAATGCTAGTGAGCGGAGTTATCATCCGATATCATTCTTTTTCACATTGTCGGTAGGAGTTATTACAATATTTCCGCCAGGAGAATTTGGTTATTGCAGCTTAAATGGTTTCAGAGATGGTTGGTAGGTAGGTAAGTAGGTAGGAGTGCAGCCCTGTTGTCTTTCGGGCTCAATTAGCACTGGCTCTGCTATTTTGATGCACTATTCGTAGACCTTTTATATCTGCTCTCACGTTTCACTTTCTATTTTAAACCATTTTGAGGTTTCGGTGAAGCTACTTATGTCCGATATGCTTATAGTAGAAATCCATTCAAGGTTTGGTGCTTGGTGGATTCCAAGTGTTTTGTGGGAATTATGAGGTGTCCCTCTTAGTTCGTAAGAGTAGAGTTCGTATCCTTTGGGATGCACAATTTACTATTACTTAAGCCCCTTCGCCACGACAAGGCGACCAACTTCAAAGGAGAAACATAAAATTTATTAGAAGCCGAGACCAAGCCCACTTTTTCAATATTTTTGGAACATATGTAGGTGCCTCCTGCCACTGCGATACCCTATGTTAAATTACAATTCTAAATTCTAATTTACTGCTTCGTTATAATACTTTATACTTTTTTGGTTAATGGCGTTTTGTGAACTATGAACTTACTTTTTTGCCAGGGAATTGGCCCACCTAGATGCGTCAAGATATCCCAAGTTTTGCAAAAGTTACAGCTTGCACGAACGGATGGTCAGACAGACAGACAGTCACCCGGACTTCAACTCCTGTCAACATCCTGATCATGTATATACATATATAACTCTATATCTATCTCGATTAATTTTAGGTGATGCACAAAACCGTTGAGTGAACAAAACAATGATTCTCTGTAACAACATGTTGCAAAAGTATAAAAACACCAAATAACTGCATTTTACATATAATAGGAATAATTAATGGTTTAGAAGCCCGAATTTCGAGCGTTTTTCTTCAATTTAGTTTTAACATGCTACAATGTATGTAATAATTTTCGTTTTTCTAACAAGTTTTATACCGAATATATCGGTCAGTGAGTATTATTTATATTTAAAATTGCGTCAGAATATGTTCTCGAGTAAACCCAAGCGAAGTCAAAATTAATACAATTCAGGTTGTTCAAAATGTATGATATTTTAATAAAAATAAATTGACAAGTTTGCTTGAAAACTATTTGGCTTAGCGCTGAAAGAGAATTAAATCGGTACCATGGTCTACATCTCATATATAATCTAGTGAATTCAGATCCTCTGGATGACGTTTTTCACGTCACAGTACTAAAATGGTCGAAAACTACAACCACGCCTACTTCCCATAAAATAAAATTTTAAATTCCATCTGATTCTTTCACTTTCCTGTGTTCTAATCAAAAAGTTTCCTGACAATGGTATGTCTGTGCGTCAAAAAGGAATTGAATCAGGTCAATACTTTTCTTTTTCACATTGTCGGTAGGAGTTATTACAATATTTCCGCCAGGAGAATTTGGTTATTGCAGCTTAAATGGTTTCAGAGATGGTTGGTAGGTAGGTAAGTAGGTAGAAGTGCAGCCCTGTTGTCTTTCGGGCTCAATTAGCACTGGCTCTGCTATTTTGATGCACTATTCGTAGACCTTTTATATCTGCTCTCACGTTTCACTTTCTATTTTAAACCATTTTGAGGTTTCGATGAAGCTACTTATGTCCGATATGCTTATAGTAGAAATCCATTCAAGGTTTGGTGCTTGATGGATTCCAAGTGTTTTGTGTCGGAACTGTGCTAAGGCTGGGCATTCACAGAGAAAGTGGATTGTTCCCTGCTATTCCGTAGCCTCGACAGATGTGGTTGTAGGGCATACCCATTTTGGACGCATGTTCCCCAAATGGCCAGTGCCCTGTTGTGGTAGCTATTACTCTGTAGATTCATTTCCTTGACCTGTTTAATAAGTCGTTTGTTCTTTTCTGTCATATGTTGGTCATAATTGTTTAGTTATTATGCATTTTGTAATGTTTTTCCATCTGTTATTTGCAACTTGTTGAAATTGTCTATTGATCTCTCTTTTGGTCGCTCTTAGCGGGCTTAGTATTAGCTCCGCCTCGGATTCGTTAAGGAAAGTTCCTGCCTTTGCCAACTCGTTTGCTTTTTCTTTGCCGAAAATGTTCCTGTGGCCGGGAACCCAGATCAAAGCCAGGTGGACCTTGTGTTTTATTGAGCTTAGTGCTTTTTTGCAATTGTGGACTATACTGGGATTTGTCATGGGCGAAGACAAGGTCAGGAGCGCCGCCTGGCTATCTGTAAATATTGCTGCTTTAGATAGAGAGAGAAATGTCTAGATCAACAGAAAATACCCCCGTGCCTACTACTACTCCTCCATTTTGGACCCGTTGGTATAGACTGAGATGGTATCTTCCTCCCCTATTGAGCTTATTCTCCATTCTCGTCTAGAGGGTGTACTCACCTGGAAGTTTCTATTGAAATCAGCATTGGGAGAATGTAGTCTGCTTTATTAACGTTGGGCTTGTTTAGGATTCCACTATATCCATAGTTCTGCTGATTCCAACCACCCATTTTTTTATTCCTATAGCTGACCATGTTGCTGTTTTGTGAATAAAGATGTATATGGGTAGTTGATGCAGGACCGCATTGTGCGCATCAGTCGGACATGACCTGATTGCACCAGTAACACCCGCACATGCTGCTCTTTGTATTCCATTTAATTTTATAATGTTGTATTGTTTGTTTAGAACTGGCCACCATACCAGAGCTCCATATGTAAGGTCTTATGACAGCCGTATATATCCACATTATTATACTAGGTTTGAGGCTCCAACTCTTGCTGACGATTCTCGTGCAAGTATAGTAGGCCATATATGCTTTATTTATTCTTTTTTATATATTTATTTTCCAGGAGAGTTTGGTGTCAATTACCACCCTCAAGTATTTAGCTGTGTGGGATAGAGAGTGTTGTACCGTTTAGTACCGGAAGTTGAAACTGACTAATTTTTGTTCTGCTTGGGAATAGCATCAATTCTGTTTTGTTAAGGTTAACACCTAGTCCATTGTTCTTAGCCCATAGGCTTAACATTCGTAGTGCTCTTTCCATAAACTCGCTGACTGTTGAAGGAAACATGCCTGATACCAACAACACCATATCGTCTGCATATGCTACTGCTTTCACTCCTCCACCGTTTAATTGGAGTAGTATTTCGGTCAGTGCTACAACCCATAGAAGCGTGGAGAGGACCACTCCTTGAGGCGTCCCTCTGCTCATATAACTTGTTTGTGTTGCAGCGCCGTTTGATGCTATAATCTTTCTACTCTCAAGGATCCATCTGCACACAGTGTCATCTATGTATGCCACCATGTGCCAGAGAATTAATGATAGCACTTACTTCTATATTATTAAAGGCGCCCTTTCTGCCTTTTAATAAGTACCTCCAGAGATTCTTTTGCAGAGGAGATCCAATCATTTCGTTCTGCCTTAATGTAGGCAGTATTAGTATGTTCTTTGGGTAGCATTTTACTCAGCCTTGCGGTTTATCTGCAACTTTCTATCGATGTGCAGAAAGATCGCCGTGACTCATTTTTAACTTTCCTGACTGCTTTTTTGTATCTTTTCATAATATCTTTGTTATGGTTACCAGATTTTGGTTCTAAAACTCTCATTGAAAGCTTTCCTTAGTTATGTTCTCAAATTCTTGAGCTCGCTGTTCCACCAAGGGAGAGACTTTCCCGTTTTCCTTTCCATTTTTATTGAAAGTTGTAGTTAAGATTTTTTCTAACTTCTCTGCTTCTAAATCTAGTTCCTGAGGATTACTGATACTCTTATTACCTCCTTTTTTAAGGCATTTTGTTGCTATACTGGTAAATTTTTCCCATGCTGTTCTTCTAGGGTTCCGATATTTGAGAGAAGTACTCTATTTCTCGCGAATTCTGAAGAGTATTGAGGAGTGATCCGACATGGAAGGCTCATCGGATGCCCTCCAGTTATCCAATACGAGACTGTCTGTGTCTGTTGATAGCGTGAGGTCCAGCACTTCCTCCCACCCCGAAAACCTAACAGAGCTTGGGAAAATAAAGGTTAGCTTATCGCTCTTGTTACATATACTTAAATTGCTATTCAAAATATATTGTAAGAGTGACTCAACCCTGGTTTATACTATACTGGAGCTACCCCATACGGTGTGCCTTGTGTTTGCATCACATCCTATTAGGACATCTTCCTTCCTATTGTCCTCTACTAGTCTCATAAGTGGTACTGGAGGTATGTCCTCGTCATGGGCCATGTAGACCGAAACCAAGAAGAAATGGTTTTCGTTTTGCTCCACCTTTACCACTGTGGTATCTGCTGAGCTGTAATTAGGACAAAGAAATACATTTATACTTCTATTGATAAGAATGCATGCCTTAGGTTTACTTTTGTTTCGTGTGTAAAAAATGTTACAGCTACTCCTGTTTATCTCTCGTTTATGAGGAATGTCAGATTCGCTGTAGTACACTTCGAGTGCTGCAGGTTAATCTGTACGCATCTTAGGTTATTGGGCATCTTGGGTTTCTTCGATGTCCACATTCCTTAGCAGCTGGCTGGCGTCGTCGACCTCTTCCGTGTCGTCTTCGTCAGCCGCTTTGTTGTCTTGGTTATCTGACGTAGGCTATATCTGGTTACATCACAGAAATGCCTTATCGTTGTTGAGCTGCTATGTTTCCTTTCACTCCGCCGAGGTTTTTTGGGCAGAGTTCCTTGCAGTTCTGTAATAGAGCGATTCCTTTTTTGGGAATTGCTCGGGTTTTTTCTCTCTTACTGAGGGTCGGATTGCTTTCGTATTCCTCTACTATATTTTTGAGGCGCTGTGTTTCTGCCTCATCAACTGGGATACCGGCTGCCTGATATTTGGCTATCTTTCCCAGTATGAAGGCTGCCCTCTGGCACCGGTTTTTCCTCAGCTGATTCTGGGATTTTTTACGTTTTTTCCTGTTTTCTCCTTTAGCCACCAGTGCACTTTGGTTGGTGCTCATGGCAGTATTGGAGGTGGACCCTTCCTCTCTTAGATTGGCGGTTTCCGCTGATGTATCTACCAATATACTTTGGCTGGTATTTCCGGCAGTACTCTCCTCCCAGGAGGCGAGTAATTCGTCCTCGTCGGATCCGTTGTAGGATTCCTATATGTCATATCAGTTCCTTTAATCGTCGCTATTGTCGTCAAATTGGTTGTTGTTGTTAAGTTAGTTTTGTTCATGTTTGGTCTCACGAGTAAGTCGGAAAGGATTGGTCACTCGTCCGCAGAGGCGGTATGAGTAGAGAAGGGATTTAATACCTCCGACCTTTCCCGAGCATGGAGGGGTCCGACACGGGTACCTCAACACCTTGGATTAGGGTGGTGTTGGAGCGGGTATCCTCATACTTCCACGTTAAGAGATGGGCTTAAAACCTAGGGTTTATTCATCCATATCACCTTTGTGGGAATTATGAGGTGTCCCTCTTAGTTCGTAAGAGTAGAGTTCGTATCCTTTGGGATGCACAATTTACTATTACTTAAGCCCCTTCGCCACGACAAGGCGACCAACTTCAAAGGAGAAACATAAAATTTATTAGAAGCCGAGACCAAGCCCTCTTTTTCAATATTTTTGGAACATATGTAGGTGCCTCCTGCCACTGCGATACCCTATGTTAAATTACAATTCTAAATTCTAATTTACTGCTTCGTTATAATACTTTATACTTTTTTGGTTAATGGCGTTTTGTGAACTATGAACTTACTTTTTTGCCAGGGAATTGGCCCACCTAGATGCGTCAAGATATCCCAAGTTTTGCAAAAGTTACAGCTTGCACGAACGGATGGTCAGACAGACAGACAGTCACCCGGACTTCAACTCCTGTCAACATCCTGATCATGTATATACATATATAACTCTATATCTATCTCGATTAATTTTAGGTGATGCACAAAACCGTTGAGTGAACAAAACAATGATTCTCTGTAACAACATGTTGCAAAAGTATAAAAACACCAAATAACTGCATTTTACATATAATAGGAATAATTAATGGTTTAGAAGCCCGAATTTCGAGCGTTTTTCTTCAATTTAGTTTTAACATGCTACAATGTATGTAATAATTTTCGTTTTTCTAACAAGTTTTATACCGAATATATCGGTCAGTGAGTATTATTTATATTTAAAATTGCGTCAGAATATGTTCTCGAGTAAACCCAAGCGAAGTCAAAATTAATACAATTCAGGTTGTTCAAAATGTATGATATTTTAATAAAAATAAATTGACAAGTTTGCTTGAAAACTATTTGGCTTAGCGCTGAAAGAGAATTAAATCGGTACCATGGTCTACATCTCATATATAATCTAGTGAATTCAGATCCTCTGGATGACGTTTTTCACGTCACAGTACTAAAATGGTCGAAAACTACAACCACGCCTACTTCCCATAAAATAAAATTTTAAATTCCATCTGATTCTTTCACTTTCCTGTGTTCTAATCAAAAAGTTTCCTGACAATGGTATGTCTGTGCGTCAAAAAGGAATTGAATCAGGTCAATACTTCGCTTAGTTCCCATATACTCAATATAAAGATATTCGTACCTCCCGGTGACTTTATAGCTCATAAATCGGCCAACACGTGAATTTTCTCAATGAAATTTAAGAGCTTGTTTTACTGATAACAGTGTATCTTCGTGCCTGAATGGATCAAAATAGGCGAAAACTTGACCCAGCACCCGTATATGTTAAGTTAAGTTACTCTGGTAGGCCAATGAGCCATGCATAGACCAGTTTTAGTCCTTTGCATTACAATATGGAGTTGAGTTACTAGGTCCATGAGTAGTATTCATACTTTAGGTTGCCTGCGCTTGACGCGAAATTCATCAGACTCTGTGACCTCACTATTGATATCTCTTCCAGGGTATCATACAGTGGGACAAATGCTTACAGCGTAATTTTATCAATGCGGTACAAGTGCACAAGAGATGATCAGTTGTTTCCCTGGTGTCATGCTCTTGGCATTTTCTGCAGTTATTTCCATCTGTCACCTTCATTCTGCAGGCGTGTATCGTCACCAGACAGTGACCAGTTAGTATTCCGATCATGTTCTTACAGTAATTTCTGTAGAGTGTCAGTAGAAATTTTGAATACTTTTCTACCGATTTACACATAATTTTTGGCGTTTTGCACGCAGATAGCTCGTTCCGTCGTTTTTAATATGTCCAGATCGTCGTATAGACAACGCATTGGTTTCCCAATGTTTACTCTTTTTTCGGGGTGATAACGGTGCACAAGTCTTGGCAATTTTGTCTACCATTTTACTGCTCACTTTGCTACCTGGCACCCAGTAGAAGATAAGTTGCTTACTTCTGGCAAAACTATCCACTGATGCCCTGCTTCCCAAGACACTTTTGGCCGATATGCAATACCAGGTGTCTACGTAGATGTTGACTCTGGAATTACTTGCAGGTGCATTAGACGCCAGCTCCGCGGCTTTCGCAATAGCAAAGATCTCAGCATGAAAAATACTGCTGTGGTCCAGTAACATAAAAGACTGCCTTATGGGTAATCCTGGACAGCATATTCAGCAGCGAGCCTCTCAACCCTTTCTATTGGCTTCTGATAGGTGGATTTACGTACGCTTATCCACCATACTACTGCACGTTAGATCAGAATTAATCTTACAATAGCTGTGCCGAGCATCTGCCTACTTGCATATAAAGCATTTCTAGCCTTTCTCACTTTTTCTTCTATATTGTGCTTGCACAGCAGTTTGCTGTCCAAGACTATGCCAAGGTACTTGGTGCAGTCCATGAGAGAGGGTTGCGTCCCATTTATTGAAGGAAACCCCCATAGGGGAATTTCATACCTTGTGAATACAAGCAGATCCGTTTTCTCTGGGATCAACCCCAGACCCACTTGCAATGCCCAATTCTGGATTGTATTGAGAGCGGTGGTCATAATACAGCTAATTTTCTGTATTCATTAAGATAGCAATGTTGTCCGCATATGCGGCTTTGGTTAGCAGTTGAAGTGATAAGTTAGTTAGCAGTTTATTCACCACTACCAGTAGAAATCGCACTCTTTGCACTGGTATTGAATACTGAAAGGACGTTTGAAAATAACAAATACGCTCGTGGAGCAACCCTTGACAAAGAAGAGTTTCGGGAAAGTATACCGCGCTACTGCCTCCATAGCTAAGATTTTCGATAATACTTTCCTGAGTGTATCGCCGTCGATCTAATGGAGATGTAGATGTACCTATGGTCAGAGAACGCCGGTGTGCTTAGCACCCTCCAGTTTTCTACCAATGCATGTATCTGTACTTGTGTAAAGTGTTATGTCTATAACGTTTCTGGAAGGGGGTCCTATATATATCCTAGATAAGCTACCACTAGACAGCTTTGTAAACTGAGTGAAGTAGGAGCTCACTACACATCGCAGAGGCGATTTTCCTCAGCTCTCGGGTTTGGACCGACAGAATGCCGAATAGGTACTTTCTCCACCTCCTGAAGGACAAATGAAGTCGCCATAACCCTTCTATGCGAGATTTCTTTCCACTTCCCTTTATTCCTCAATGAATTTGTCGCAGAGTGACACTTCTTGTGGCGAATGACCACGCTTCCAAGGCCACACGTCATATTCCCGCACCTTGCATACAGAATATCCTCTGCCGCCTTATTGATCTGGAGGATGTAGCTTTGGCCTCCATCTCCTGCTCAGGAGAGCGAATAAGTGCTTCTTTTATTCCCGCGTTTACCGTATACTTACAGTGCTTTCTTGGTCTGAGTCTTCATGGACTGTGGCACCCGTGCGCTGTAGAGTTGGTTTGGCAGTAGTACTAAAACCATAACAACCTGGTGCCGTTGCAGTGGAGGTGTGTCCGTTGGTGACATAGCTTAAAGGATCGCTGTCCATGCCGGTGGTAGCAGCTTCGTCCCACACCGACGTTAAGACTGGTATCACAGTCTGCTTGCAGACTGTTGACTTCCACATTGATTTTTGTGATTCAGGGTCTCTACCCATAGCATTTTATGACTACCGTCAGAAACCTCATTAGCAATGGCTGTTATATTATCCATTCACTTACTTCTGAGGATGCATATAAAGCAATCCTTCATAAGGGGATAATTGGGGAAATACGTCAAGCCTTCACTAGAGCCAGCTTGAAATCATAACATTGTAAGCAGCGACACCCATTACGCAGTTGTCACCCACGCTGAGTATACAGCTAAAAGAAGTTTTTGCCGACCCATCACCTATATAAGTATGTACTATATGTAACTAATATCAAGATTTTCGGACATCCGGCTAACTTTATTCCGTATTATATCTGTGGTACTTCAATGAAATCCTGGGAGCATTAGATTAGATTGTGGCATATTAATTATATATAGCATTGGCAAATTTAGATAAAATCGAGTCAATACTATTCAACTCCCATATACTACTTATAAAGATTTTCGTTATTCTAAAAAGTTTGATGCCGAACATGTCGTATGTACATTAGAATTATTATACTATATTCTCACAAGACGTTGCCACAGTGTATCATAGTTTTAACCACGTAACTGCATCACTTAAAACTAAGGTATGTTAAAATTCATTACAAGTCCGATTACTCATTAAAAAACCACTTTTAGGTAAAATCCTAAACCTCAAAGAGCCTGGGAGAATACTTTCAAGTGCTGGCAAAATTGTATTTTTAGCTGTCTTTGATTCACCATTTATCTGCTCGTTTCTGCTCTCTCGCAATAAAATAAAATGTAAAAGCAACAACAAATTTATCAAGTTGAACTTTTACATGAGAGTATGCGGATTCCTGATCAAAGTGGCATATCCGCTATTTTCAATGCTACCAAGTTTTGTTTTGCATATTTTAGATCAGTTTTACTATTGTGAATTGTTTAAATAACAAGTGAAATGAAAACACAATTTCTCATGAAAAGTTGTTCTTTTCAGTCTGCTTCTGCTATTTCTAATCTCTCCTAGTTGTTGGGCTTCAGTGTTTACATGATTTTGTAATCTTTTTGCATGTTTCGATGCTGTTTCGCGAATGACTTGTACCATTTCAGTGTCCATTCTACAATTTGATTTAGTGATTTTTGTGATTTTTGCTGTTTTTATCAGCTGTAACGTAGTATATGATTGTCCCTGCTTGATTCTGAAGTAGCGGTTGCTCAGGTAAGAGCCAACTAGATTGGTCAGATACTTTGGAAAGTAAAGTCTTAATTAATGAACGGTGCCATACTCTATCGAACGCCTGGGATACTTCAAGCAAAACCGCTGTGCAATTGTGTTTTTTTTCCATCGCATCTTCGATTATGCTCGTTATTCGATGAACTTGATCGATTGTGGAATGTTGAGATCTTAATCCAAATTAATGAATGGGTATATGTCCCTTTTCTTCCATTATGTTCTGAAGTATTCTTATGATTACAGCTTCAAGTCGTTTATACAAAATAGGCAACAGTGAAATTGGACGATATGACGAGGATACATGTGCGCTTTTGCCAGGTTTTTGTTCCATTATGATTTCAGAAACTTTCCATGATACTTTGCTATTGCTTTTCGCGTTAGATTTTTTAGTACGTCAGCAGTCACCAAGTCGAAGCCGGGAGCCTTTTTTGGTTTAAATCTACTTTTAATAATATTTTCTATTTCTTTATTTGTTGCTGGTTGAATTTCCCCCACGTATATGGATATTCTTCCAGCTGCGGTTAGTTTCTCTGAGAAAACTTCTGCTTTTTCTTTGTCGCTTCTGGCCCAGGATCCGTTTGGCTTTCTGAGTGGTGCATTCGATAATATTGGTTTCCTAGCTTTTTTGACAGCTTTCCAAATGGAATAATCCGTATATATTTAAAAAATTTTGATTTGTATATAACTTTATTTTTGTGCTGAGAACCTTAGTTACATTGTTTAGTTCTCTTTTTCTTTATGTGTTCTAAGATATTCGAAGGATATTTAGTATAAAAGTTATTTTATTTATTGTCTCACAGATTTGCATTTCTTCTTGTCCGAGATATCAATAAATTTAAATCAATCTAGTTAAATGAAAGTAGATATATTTATATGAAATAAACTCAACTACGTAAGTGGCTTAAATTTAATGTACGCTAGAGTAACGAAAATCATAATATGCAGTGTATGGAACCTGGGGGAGGTTGTGGTCTGATTTCACACATTTTCGGCGTTAAACTATAGTATAGTATAGTAGTAAGTGATCAGGGTGACGAGTAGAGTTGAAATCCGGATGTCTGTCTGTCCGTCCGTCCGTCTGTCCGTCCGTCTGTCCGTCCGTCCGTGCAAGCTGTAACTTGAGTAAAAATTGAGATATCTTGATGAAACTTGGTACACGTATTTCTTGGCTCCATAAGAAGGTTAAGTTCGAAGATGGGCAAAATCGGCCCACTGCCACGCCCACAAAATGGCGGAAACCGAAAACCTATAAAGTGTCATAACTAAGCCATAAATAAAGATATTAAAGTAAAATTTGGCACAAAGGATTGCATTAGGGAGGGGCATATTTGGACGTAATTTTTTTGGAAAAGTGGGCGTGGCCCCGCCCCCTACTAAGTTTTTTGTACATATCTCGGAAACTACTATAGCTATGTCAACCAAACTCTACAGAGTCGTTTTCTTCTGGCATTTCCATATACAGTTCAAAAATGGAAGAAATCGGATAATAACCACGCCCACCTCCCATACAAAGGTTATGTTGAAAATCACTAAAAGTGCGTTAACGGACTAACAAAAAACGTCAGAAACACAAAATTTTACGGAAGAAATTGCAGAAGGAAGCTGCACCCAGACGTTTTTTAAAAATTGAAAATGGGCGTGGCCTCGCCCACTTATGGACCAAAAACCATATCTCAGGAACTACTAGACCGATTTCAATGAAATTCGGTATATAATATTTTCTTAACACCCTGATGACATGTACAAAATATAGGTGAAATCGGTTCACAACCACGCCTTCTTCCAATATAACAATATTTTGAATTCCATCTGATGCCTTTTCTGTATAATACGAGTACATACATTAGGAACCAGTGATGATAGCGGAATAAAACTTTACAAAAATACGGTATTTGAAAAATATGTAAATGACGTATAATGAAATCTCGATTATCACTTTATCATGCGAGAGTATAAAATGTTCGGTGACACCCGAACTTAGCCCTTCCTTACTTGTTTTCTAATCTATTCATTCGCATAAGTAATGTCCCAGCCTCTCATCATCCTTCGCGCATGCTCAACATTCCGCCAAATCCAGATCTTAAGAGTAGGTGCCATGAGATGAACTCTAGAATGTTACTATGCACCCTTTTGTCTTGAGTTATGAGCTTTTTGGTCTGTCCACTATTAACACTCCCCCAAAGTAACATTTTGGTTTGCCCTGTATTGCTTGTGTTCTAAGACCTGAGTTGTTCCTCTTTTGCTTTCAAAGAGTTATCTGGCTTGGGGCAGCTTATTCTGTATATGTATATGGCCTGGTACCCAGATGGATTTAACCGAGTTACCAACTACTCAAAGTATAGCTATTACCTGCTTTCATAATATAACGTAATGTGTCTTACTTGGTATTGGAGCAACAATTTTCTGGGTAGAGCAGGTGCTCACTTGGCACCCACAATTACGGCCTGAAAGACGGACGGTCGAAATGCGTTTTTAACCGGAGTTCATCGAAAAAGTCGAGTTTGATACCATGGCATTGGTGACGCCTAACCTGACCTCAATGTCAAATGAAGGTAAGGCACTTTGGATTGTCCCAACTACTCCATGTAGCATACTTTGACGTATGTGATGCTAACTCAACTTTAAACGGTTCGATATCCAAACCATTTAGTAATAATTATGTTAAACTGATCGGTCTGTAAGATTTTGGCGAGAAATAGTTTTTCTTTCTCAATTTCAGCATGAAGACAACTTGGACTCATAACATTTACTTAGCGTGTATCTTAACCCTTATGTGAGCACCCGGGTACCCGGGTGCCCACCACCACACTTTTCTGCTAGCAATTCGGTGAAATAATTTTTTATCGAACTGAGCTTCCGGATCCTTGCGATTTAACTTCCAACAAAGCTATTTTAGTATTCAAAATGGAAAAAAAATTGTATGAAGTTGAAAATTATGTATGAAATTAGGTAACTCATGAGGAGCACCCGGGTACCCGGGTACCCACTATATGAAAAAGAATGCAATCATCTGTAAATGAAATTGAATATAGATAAATGTTTTAACTATATAACTTGGGATAATAAATAATTAATAACATGAATTCGTAACATAAATTTATTAAAATCTTCATTAATTATTCAGCACAATCAGGACATATTACTTTCGATATACACGTATAAGGTTTATTTTTCTCCAATGTACCAGTGCTTGTCAATTTCCATGGGAGTAAGTGTTTAGGAAGAGGCAAAGTCTTAAAATAAGTTTTCATTATTATATTTCGGAAACTTCCTTTGAACGGAGCTGCAAGTTCTTTTATTACTATCTTTCCTCAATTTTTTTCTCGAACATTGGCAGCGTTTTCAGTATCGCAAATCCACCAAATTTTCATGCCATATTTTGCTAGTTTCGAAGGAATGTACTGGGTGAATTTTGTGTGCCTACGATAAGTATAATTTTTCGTACTTAACTTTACCCAAATTTGCATTGAACATTGTCCACAAATCACGTATAGGAGTAGCTTTATCATTTTCTGTACATGCTTGGCATGTGTTGGATAAAGATAAAGAGGATACGAGTTACTCTTCCACATATAGTATTATTGGCGCCAGAGAAAATGAGAATCCCAATGAACAGATACATTTCTTATGCAGTAATCGAACGCCACCCTCTACTCGAATTAGGATTTTGCGCGTTAGGATCTTTATAGACGATTAGAGCTTTCTCGTTAGTATAGCGAACAATAAAATCAATTATTTCAACTGAGATTATAGTCCTAAATTTATCTCCTTGCAATGTTTCTGTAGATCTAGCAGGGCCACTTTTCTGTCGCAAAATATTGTGAGAAGCAGTTTGTCAAATTTCAGGCGGTTTCTTACATCACGCAGTTCGGTTTTTTGCAATGTGTTCATCGCTATTTTCTATATCTGCTTCTTCCCCTCTAGTCGATACACCTGCGGCTGTGTCTTTTGCTTCTCTTCTGACTCACTGATCATGTTCCCCGTACGTTGAAAGTCGTAATATCATTGGACAAAATTTTGCTCACCATCCGAATTGATGAGGTGATAGATGATCTTCCATTTCGAACTGTCAATTATTATCTCTCATAAATGCTCGATTGAGTCCAGAAAGTATTCGAAATTGTTCGATTAATAGTTAATAATGTCGATTCTAACGCAAAGCCGCTCTATGCACATCGACGCAGTCGACTTTCCGTGCTTCACACGACATTCCTCATTAACTGTTCACTTCTCCCTGTCAAAGTCGACGTGCAAAGGTGAAAACTGACCATGTCCCACCCGTAGAGCGCGAGATTTCGCTATCACGATTTCTCTTCCAGAAAAATAAAATGTGCGACAAGAGTCAAACTCAGGTAAATTACTTGTTATATTCTCTTAAAAGAATTATTAAACTGTTTTTTTATAATTTCGTTCGCTTCCAAACTTAGAAAGTGTTTTATTATAGTGATGGGTACCCGGGTACCCTGGGTGCTCATTAACGTTGCTAAAACTGGGTGCTCACATAAGGGTTAAACAAACATAGGCATTAGCAGTGTTGACACCGGCAGCCTTAAAAGGTTTCAAACTATTAAACGCTTTGATATCTATTTTTTGGAGAAGCCTAACCTTATTAAAGGCCCTTCTGACGTTGCGTCGAATGTTCTTTAGTTCTCAATTCATCCGTGATTTGTCTTTAGTAGAAACCGTCCTCTGAAGAAAACATCCTATTTCAAAGCAGCATTGCGTTAAATTTTTTATTGCTATATCAATATCTGACACAAAACTTGTCGGGTCAGGTACCGAGAGTGTACTTATGAAGCGACTCAGTTCACTCAAATATACGTTTCATGAAGTAATCTCAAGAGAATTGCCAATCCGATACCAGGCCTACCACGCTATGGTGTGTAATATATATTTATGGTTGTGCATACCTGTTCTCTCTACATACCCCGAGATCTTCATCAGCTCTTTCGCAGGGGCAGAGATGGGGGCTCGAAGGATATTTACAGAAACACCAAAAGTAGTGGGTCGTTGGCCATCTTCATCACTATGATGTTCGGTGTCGATATGTCTGCTAAGAGAGAGCACTTCTGTTATGTTATACATAGAATGCAGGAACTTGGCTGGTCATGTCGTTGGATTAAGGGAGCGTGACCCAGACTGAGCTTAGTCCAATAACCCGGCACTCAAAGGTAATGTGCTCCCGGAATAGGACTACGTCACTTTTACTAGTCTCTCAACCAAGATTGTCAATATGCGTAAACTGCCACCGTAGCAGCATGGCAATTAGCAGATTTTTGACGCCGGGATACTCAGGAGTCTATCCTCCTGAGAAAGAGTTAGCTTTGACCCAATGGCCATTTCCGCGTCGGTTTCAGTTTTCTGTCCACGAAACATTTTGAAAGGAAATGCTCACCTGTCTCCTTCTGTGCACTCGACCACGTGGCTCCTTGGTGCTCTCCTGTGGACTTCTTGATCGATGACGGTTAAACCTGCCTCCTCTACATACACACGCTTCTTCTGAGCCGACAACGTCGAGGGAAAAACTGCGGCCTGATGTCGCAACCTGATGCGGACCAACCCTAAAGTTAAGGGTGAAGAATAATAGGTGAACCCTACCACCAACAGACTCTAGAAATAAATACGACTCTTGATCTATACCCATCACTATGACATCACCTTCTGAGGTGCGGCTACGATGCAATACAGTGAAATTCCTCAAAATAGGATACTAACCGTTTCTGTGTTCTTGTCCACATATGGGGTCGTGCCAAAACCTTGTGTTTAAACTGTATCCTTAAGGTCACAAAATAAAACAGAACTCGTAATTTATATTTTATAAAATAATTTGTATTTAAAAAAGGAAAAATAAATATATACATATGTATATTTGTGTATTTGTATATGAATGTGTATAATACTCATATACTTATATTCGTATACTTAAATTGATGCCTCTGCACCATATAGCAGGACGGGATTAATGAGTGACTTATAGAGTTAGGTCTTGGTTCGTCGAGAGAGGACTTTACTTCCCACTCAGTCCAAAGTAACACCCTTTGGCAAGAGTTATTCTGCGTTGGATTTCGAGGCTGACGTTGTTGCACATTACATACTCAAATTCCAATCGTCGGGTACGCTTTCGTCCGACCTTATTCGACAAAGAAGCTGATGCACGCTCCTTATCAGTTCTTCGCCGCCGAATTCGAATAGCTCGGCCCGGATATTCCTGGTGCATGCCCTTAAATCTTTAATATGTTTTCTGCGGTCGTCATCAAAGCGGGGTCTCTTATCCGAGGCTGTTTTGACCTTTTAATTGGGGTGTGTTTTTACGTGGGCAAACCTAGCGCACATCCCTGGGAGGGGATGGTTCGCCTTCAAACTGCTGTTTTTTGGCAACCCAGAGGATACTTGGTCTAAGACTGGAAATCGTCTGCTTGAGTCATATGTAAAATAATCGTTTCTGGCCACTCCCAAGTGAATGGCGCTTTAGGCATGTCTCCATCCGAAACGATTTACCAAAATGAAAACCAACCCGACTCTTTTCTATAGAGGTGACCAAAAATTTTAAACCCGTAGGCCCTTCACAGCTTCAATAAAAATTAAAAAAAAACTCCACAAATTATTAAGAACTAAAAACATGAGAATTATTCTTAGAATAATTTGAACGAAATACTACCAGAATATTGTCAATGGAAAGTTTTCATGCTCGTTTATAGGTATTGGTTTTGTATGTCAATAGTAATGAAAACGTAGTGTTGAAATTTGCCCGTTTATGTATTATGGAATAGTTTTATCCAATATTATATGTTACCTTAATTTTTTTTATCCAACATTATACGTTCACTTAATTTTGTTGAGATACATATTGGCCGATATTGATCATCAACCGAAGTTTGAAATATTGAAAGCAATGGCTTTGTTGGAAAAGCGTTGGACGTGTCCAACACCGTTTCGGATAAATCTGCCTGGGCATCAAGAATTTTGTTCCTGTTTATACCCAAGACTTTTTCCGCAATACTTTTCGTATTTGTGTAACTGCCGGGTATTCTCCAAAGAAATCGTTGAAGGTATATTGATTTGATTGCTAAGTTGACCTTGCTGTGCGTCGACTCACAGCCGTTGAATATTCCTTTGGATAGCAGTTAGATCACTGCGTTTAGTCTCTGCTTAAACGGCTTATGTGATCAGTTTAATAGGCGGGAATATATATTTAATATATATATATTTTTTGTTTTATGTTCTTAATATGCGGAAATATACACCCGTTTTACAATTATTTTTGTTTTAATTTGTCTGTATTTTGAACAGGACTTTTTTATATAATGCCTGTTTTATTAATATAGGAATTTGTAATTTTGGCCGAGCTCTTTATCCGGCTCGAAGGACCAAAATTGTTGGATTTGTAAGATCAAACAGATAACTCAAAAACGAATCTTTAAGTTCTTACCGCTGGTGGGGGAATATTAAAGACCTTTCTTGAGTGAGAATTTATTTCATTCTGATTTTTATTTTGATATTTTCATTGCTATAAAATATTATTTTTGGAAACTATCTTAAATAACAAAATATATGTATGTGTATAATATACGGTTGTTTTCAAGTGTACAATCCAATACATGTGTGTATATGTATTATCATTATTATCCTATAATTGATATTTGTATTTAGTGAACTGTTTTTACATATTTATGTGTATGATAATGTACAGTTTCAGCATTATATACTATTGAAATATGAACCTTTTCAATATTTGAACAGGAGTTATATCCTCGGTGCTCGCCCGTAATTAATCCGTTGTTATGGTATTCTTTTAAAATTAAAGGGCAAGTTTTTTTTTGACATTCTCGTTAAATGTTATTAAATTTCATCGATTGTTTCAAACATACATGTGTACATACATACAAATCTATAAATGGATACACATTACTTATTTCAGTGACGTTTTTTTATTTGCAGACAATAAAATACTAAGCTATTGGTTAACACATCTTATACCATTCCTTGTACTTGCTGCCCTGAAATGCTCAAATTCCGTATTAGTGCGTGGGGTTTTCATTGATGCGGAAGGTACACCCGATGAATGTGTAACTATTCCAATAAATTATGTTAAGCTACATTTTGAAAGAGAACGCAAAAAGAAATGTATATATATGTGCCATCAGATGGATATGAAGAAAAAGACGAATAAGGATGTCCAAATCAGTTTACTCGAGAAGTCTGAGAAAGTAGTAATTAAGAAGCAAGCTGGCAAAGATGCAACACGTCATGTATAACCAATAAACATAGATGCATGTATGAAATATTTTCCACATGAGAAGTAGATCCAACCGTGCATATAGAAGTAGATCCAACCGTAATACATATGCGATTTACCAGAAAAAAGAGGAAATTTTAAGGACCCATTAAAATTTTACCGAATGTAAAAGTGCTTTTAGGTGTATTAATAACTTATTTTTAATGTCTAGTCTAGATAATCTGGAATAACTTCTGCAACATGGGTAAGATCCAAAACTCACAATGTATCTAGTAGCTTGATGATCAATACATTTTGATGAAGTAATATTAAATTTACAATATCTAATTAGTAGGTCTAAATAAATCCAATTCAAGAACTGAAGCCGTAATTGCGTAAACTGTCTTACATGTTTACTTAATTACACTAGTTTACAATAATTTTGAGATGTTAGAATCTGTATCTAGCTAAAACTATAAATGATAGTAAAAATATTTTAACACATGGAATTTATTTTCTTGTAGTCAAGGGGTGTAGAGGTCAAACCACCACACTTTACTAAAATGTAAAAAAGGTGTAAAATTTGTAATCAGAACACCTCAAATACCCCACAGACCTCTTAGCACATTAGTCGCAAATTTTTCCTTCAGATTACTTTGAGAATGTGCAATTATAAATTACACATCATTTATAAATTACAGTCAAGAAACAGATCTTCGATTTTGTGATTTGGGTAAATCTGGTGAAAAGGTGTAGATTTTTGGAAGCGATTGTTTTTTTAATTATTTGGTTTAATATTTTTGGTAGTGATGGTTGATATTAATTTGGAGTAAATCAAATACTGCGCTTGACATGAAGAATATTACACCTACAGTCACATATTTGGGACGATCAATAATAGAAAATACGCAAATGTTACATCAGCAGCAATGAAACCCTAAAAACTGCTCTTACTCGAGCTTCAGCCCGATTCCTGACATATCTGAAAATTTGGGGACTTCATTGCCCCAACTGTACTAGTAGTGATTAATTTCCAAAGTGGACCAATGAAATACTAAAATTCAAAAAAAAGAAAATTTTCAATATTTGATGTAGTTATGTATATACAGATTTTTTCCTGGTGATTTTTGATGTTTCACAAATGAACTTCTTTACAAATTTATTTAATATTAGCAAAAGGACTTTTTTGGTTTTACTAAAAGATTTTTCATATTGCAATATCGAAAGGTATATGTATATAGACATTTTTCCTTGATTATATATTTGTTAAAAAATTTATAGTCCATTTTTACCACCCTAAACCTGATCTTAAAACTAAGTGAAAAACTACATCAATACTCATATTGCAGTTGATTTCTTACATTTGTGTCATAATCATTGGGATATATGTATTTAAAACTTTCAAAACTTTGCGAATTGCGATGTTATTAGTAATATGTATGTATTATATTGTTTATATTTACATGTAGCGGTTTGATCTAATGCTTGCTGTTACCTAGTTCTAAACCCTCGTTATTTGTTGATATTACATGTTTTTAAACTTTGATTGAATATTTTTTTCAGAAATAACATTACATATTTAAGACAAGCTTTTATGGCTAAGATTTCACATCTTATTACCGCTAAAGTTTTTATTATTTCTTAATTATGTAATCGAATATTTTGTCATTGGCAGTCCATAAAACATTACACAATACTTTAGCCATATAACCTAATGATAGCAAAAATAATGTAATTTAATTTGAGAGCACAGTATGTATATTTGTTATTGTTTAACTTCTTGTATAAATAAAATATGTTTCAAATAAATGTATAATTGTTATATAATTATCCATCTTGCCATATGCGAATATCTTCTTTGTTTTTGTTTTTAAAAACTTTACTATTGTACTCGTTAACATATGTATGTACATGACATAAATGCATTTTTTTTAATAGCTGTCTTCCATACGTTATTTCCCCACTCGCTGCTAATCTCTTTTCACTCAAACTTGTTCTCACTAAAACATAATACCTTCTCACCAGCGTTTGAAAAACTACGCTCCTCCCGTAGCATTTCATTTTGCTATTGCTACCGCTCTCTCTTTGTCGGGAGCCATAGCATAATTACGGCAGAGGTGTAGTAAGGAAAGTATCAGCCGATGTTATGTAAACAAAGGCACAGCTAAGAGGTGCCACTGTAGAAACGTCAAGGGGAGTCCGGGGTTGAGTTTCTATTGGAATCCAAGATGGCCGACTTTTAACTGGAAAATGGTTGTATTGTGTTATTTTCTTAAAATTTATGGAAAAGTTGTACCAAAAAATTGATTATATATAAAACTTTAATATATTTTCAAAAGAAAATCGTTTTATTTTAATATATATTCTTAAAGATGAGAACAATAAAAGCAAATACATGAAAAATTAAGTTTTTTATATGTGCCTCTTTTTAATTGTGGTAAGTTCACTACAGAAAAATGTTACGAACAAATATGCAACCATGCCGAATAGTGGGGTGCAGAATATACTTAGTCACAGCCATATTTATGTTTTGCCATCGTAAAGGAGGTTTTCGCAAGACAATTTGTTTGAGTTTATTTCATGGTACAATCCCTTGCGATGATTAAGAGTGTTGCTTAAATATGCAAACGGGGGTACAAACCACTTTTATGATCGCCAAAGAAAACGCCAGCTTATTTAAAATGGAGAATCGTTTTAATTTAATGTTTATTTAAAATACAAATGTCTTTTATACAAGTTAATGGTTTTTAAAGTTATTAAAAAATGCGGATGCCGACGTTAACCGAATTGGGTGCCCAAAGAATTTTTACGCGCAGGCTCGTCGTCGTATCACGTTAGTATCGACTTGACCTTGACCGCACAGGATCGATGTACCACGAAGTAAATAACCGGAAGCTGGTGTTGACGTGACTCAACGTGGAAATATCAGAAACAAATGTTGAATGCTAATGCAGGACTGATCCGATTTAATGTGCGAGAGTTAATTGGAGCGCGAGATCGGTGAAGACAAAAACGTATGTGGATGTGCGAACTGTATGTAACGAAGTGAGCCTGCTTTCCCGTTGCCCATCCTTTTTGTTGAGTGGGTTGGCGTATAGATGTGTTGAGTTGTGCTGTAGTGTCATCAGCTGTGGTGAATTGCACTGTAGCATTAGGATGCGCCTGTTTTACCGGGTAGAGTGGGTGGATGCTTAACTCATTTAAACAATTTAGTTATTTTAATCTGGAAGAAGTGTTTACAAATTTTCCTTCGGAGAATATATAACAGTCGACTGGGATTTTATTCCAATAAAAGTACGAAATAACTAAACATGGCATCGTTAATATTGCTGCGTAATGGGTCAGTTGCTGTTCCAATTTTATGATTTAAGAGATGAAGAAGCGATACGCGATGCTGTGAAGTACTCATATGTAGTTATCAACTTACAGTTGGTCGTGAATTCGAGTCAAAATTTTAAATTCAATGACGTGCTCGTATAAGGTGCACGTCGCATTGCTAGGTAAGCTAAAACTAATCTTTATTTCAAAAGATTTACCATGTATTTTTTATTCTATAGAATCAGCAAAGAAGCTGGTGTAGAACGTTTGATTCATTTGTCTGCTTTAAACGCTAGTCCCAAACATATGAGCTTTGGGCAGCAACTTTTTTAAGAGCAAATACTACGGTGAATGTGCCGTTCGCGATGAATTCCCAGAGGCCAGCTGATATCTATGGCTCGGAAGATCGTTTCCTACGATACTACGCCCACATTTGGCGTCGCCAGTTCCGTGCCATGTCACTCACACTGGTTTGTGGGCGAACGTACTGTAAAACAACCAGTTTTTGTGTCGAGTGTTGCACAAGTTATTGTCAATTGCGCTAAGGATCCCGATACTGCTGGTCAGGATTATCAAGTTGTTGGGTAGGTTTTGAGCAAAAATGAATTTAGATACTTTCTAATATGCGAAACACTCAACCGAACCTGTTACCGAACGTTGAGCGAATTAATTGACTGGTTTCATCGTGTTATGCGCAAAGATGAAAAATGGGAATACCGTTCACTGAGCTTACCTGTCCTGGACAACCTATTGGTGAGCTACATAAGGAACGTATCGATCGTGAATGTCTTACCGATGTCGTTCCCTCCGATATACCGTGCGTGGAGGATTTGGCACAATGACCTCCACCAAAACCGATAGAACATCGGGAAGAACTACGTTTGTTTGCATAAAACTAATATAATGGCAACAACAGCTAAGCAAATAATGAACACCAGTCATCAAATGAAAGTTGGTCGCGTTGGTGGCCAAGCAGCGATTTGAAAAAGAAACATTTGCATCTATGCGAATTACAATTTGTCTTTACTTCTAGTGAATTATGGTCGATCATGAAAGGTGTGGAAGCTGATAATTAAACTTTAAAAAACAAATAAATGTAATTTGGTTAATAATGAACCGCTATTAAAAATTAAGGAATTTGAGTTGTATTTTTATTTGGGCCAAACAAGTTATTTTCGATAAAGATAATTTCAAATGGAATTTATTTCGAACAATCGATGTATTTGTATGAACAACATCAAACTATTTCTCGCAAAAAAATCGTATATTCACGTAGGTGTTAGTACCTTTTTAAATATAAAAGTATATTATATAACTTATCGCAGTTATTTGTTAATTACTTTTGTTTTCATTATTGCATTTAGTTTAAACCATGGTACAAGGATATCGACCCATCAAAATACCGACAATATTCATATATGTAGCTAAATCAATACAGCGACAAATCAGCTTATTGAAGTCAAATATTATGCCAGTATTGCTATTGAGCATTGCAATATAGTGTTGCGTAAGCTAATTTAAACTACTTTTTACCACTATCCTTTTTATTTAAAAACTTAGCTTAGATTTAAAAAATAATATGGTAAATCTGTTAAGATGGTCAAACACCTCATTTGGAAACGAGTAAGATTCCTGATCGCCGGCGTATAGCTAAATTCTGACATATAAAACGTGTAAGTAGTTTGTGATTACAAAAATTTATTCTAAAAATATAGGAAACATGGCTATTATAATTATCTCTTGATTTATCTTACAATAAAAAATTGTGTTTTACTGTTCAGACGAATTATTACGATACCTAATACCAAATTTTTCCACAATAGTTATCTCTTTTGGTTCACTTTATCACATTATCAATATAATTTCTAATTTGTCCATGAATAAGTTAACTAAAACGCTCAAAAATATATAGCACATTTATTTATATCAAGAAGATATAATTAAACTTTTTGATAACAGCATTAAACTTCATTCTATAAGCAAAATTGAAAATAGTATTTATAAATGTATAAATATAGTACTATAAGTTTAAGTTAATGCTTGCCACCAGATGATTAACAACACGCTGGTTTGAATGGTGAAGTCGAACTCGAATTTCTTTATTAAAAACGTTTCTTTTATACAGAATTTTTCTTATATACTATAAACTTACATATGTACTAATTCTTACTTACTAGTACTTATTTCCATATACTAACGTAAGCAATAATTATAGCCAAACAGCAAACCTCAGTTTGGTCGAGAAACGGCTCACATTGCGGCGGCACGACTTCCGTTCTGGTTTAGTGCCGACGAAATGTGCTGTCGTTGTAAATTTTGGAAATTGAGCAATGATATTGTATTTTTACAGAATATTGCTGAATTGGGTAATATCAGTATATTTGCTAGCTACGAGTACGACAACTTTGTTGTTGTACTTTTAGCTGTGATAACTCCCCCCTTCTTAAGCATCAGCGTCTCGCTGATTAAGAATTATTGGCTACTGAAAGCTGTGGGTAATCTATTATTGCTGGGATAAGAAATGAATTCCTGGTTTTTGGTTTGAGTATGATATATAATACAAATGATAGTGTTACTGCAATAAGAATTGCTAAGAAGCTTGAGCTAATTGAAATAATGTTTTTTGATGTTATTCGTTCTAGTTCATTTACATTATTTAAATGTAGTTTATGTAAATATCTAGTTTAAGTCTAATTTAATTTTATTTTCCGTTAGGTTATTCTGAAGTATTGCGGGTAGGATTTGGTAGGAACTTGTTTGCCAGTTTGTGTAACTAACGTTATTCAAAGTTATAGTTTCGTTAAAGAAGTTTATGAGAAAAGTACCATTTAGTTTAAAAGATGTATTATTATAAGTAATATTTCCAATAAAATTTGAAAGAAATATTGTTCCTTCACTAATTAGTTTAATTATAGCTTGGTTTACATATTGGTAATCGCAGAGCGCTTTTTCTCCGCTAAGGATCTGTGAAATGCAATGGGTTTTGTTTAGTTTCTTAAGTTGGTTTCTCTTGCATATAGTATGTAGTATCATCTACTTCAATGCAATTTCCAAGTATGCCATATTTGTCGTTTTGGGATATGAAAATATTGGTGAATTCTAAGTATACTCGTTTAAGGTGTTTTACTGTCGAACGTATGATAATATTATTGTAAAGGATATCTTCGGTTTTCGGAAGTGAAATTACATATAAAAGAAGTGAGTCTTTAATAATCATAGAAGGTTCTGCATATTTGAGTGCTTGCAGTTCATTTTTAAAAGGTAATGTCTCAGTTTGAGAGAGAATATTTGCGATATCTTCTTTATTTAGAATTTGGGAATGAACGATTCCTTGTTTAGCTAATTGGGTTGCCATTATAATTTTTGCAATTTCGTCTTTTACGATGCCTAACCTATTATATAATGTTTGTGCGAATAATTCCTTATTATTCTTACTTATTTCATCCACAATCATGTTATAACTATCTAATATTTTATTATTTGTCTTGATAAGGTATTGGTTTGTGGTGTACTGTACGTTACTGTTTTCAGTCAGCTCATGTGTTGTGGAAAGTATTTGGTCCCAGTCAGTGGCATCGGGATTTCCTGCTAACCATTTCCAAGCAGATCCTATCCAATTGATTGATCTCTTTTGAATAGTTGCATTTTTTGTTCGCAGTTGGCTTAATAAGCTATCTATCTCGGAAAGTTGATGTTTTAATTGTGGAAATAAAATATTTGTTTTACTAATTTCGTGGTATATACTAAGTCTGACGTCGTTGGTAATTTTTTCTTAGTCGTTCAAGTCGATAGTGTGGATAATTTTATACGTCCCTTTTGTAATCTTTCCTAATCCTTGTTTGATCGTCACGAGCGGGCTGTCATATTCGTAGGTGTCCACTGTTGCAGTTGTCCAACAAGGTAAGAGTCTAAAGAGTAAATGTCAGTTAGTTTTTTAAATGTGATTTATGAATCTTTCTGTTATCTTTAGTAGTTATTGTGACGGTATTGTCTTTAGCGACAGTTTCTTTTTTAAAAATGGGTTTCGTTTTCCCTTTAATTTGTTTGTTCTTTTTAAATATAGTATCACCAGGTTCGTAATTCCTTATTTTTGACCTATTTTTGTTGTGATAATTTAGTGTATTTTTTTGGTTTCTGGCTATTTCATTTCGAAGATCAGTATTAACTATTTCCTTAAAGTTTGTTAAATTTTGGTAGTTGATTCTCTGTGTTCTTCCAAAGAAAATATCAGCTGGTTTCCTTTTCGTAACTGAATGTATCGTGTTATAATATCTGTCAACGGCAATGTTGACAATTTCTTTAATAGAGAAATCAGGGTATTCTACTTGGAGACATCTGATTATTTCAATAATAGTGGAATGCACACGTCTATCGCACCATTGACTTCGCTTTTCTGAGGTGGTGCCAGATAGATTTCAATTCCTAACCCTTCTAAATAGTTCAGAGTTATTGGGCTTACAAAGCTGTCTTCATTGTCCATGACCAAACTCTTTGGTACAGTGAAGTAGTGTAGAAGCTTTATCAATTTATCCCTGATATGCAGTACTGATTTATTTTTTATCCTGAAAAATTTTACAAATTTAGTGAATATGTCAACGCACGAAATATATTTTTCGCCGGACATTTCTATAATGTCGATATGCAGTATTTCTGTTGGATACGAAGGTATGGGTGTTGCATCCGCAAATTTCACATGATTTAGTATATTTTTTAATAAGTTTAGTCATTTGTGGAAAATAGTATTTTTCCAATATCTGGTCTTTATTTTCTTTACCATTGCGATGGGCTCTTTTGTGTTCTTGTTCTATTATTTTAAATTTGACATCTTCGTCTGCGATATCGGTAACTACTTTCTGTGTTATCCTGATACGAAATTGTGAGAAATTTTCTTGATATATTTGATGTAGTAATGAAATGTATTTTTCTTGAATTTTAATTCCATTGATTATGTTTAGGTTTAGAACGCTTTTCAAGATTTTACTTAGGTTTTCTTTATCGTAAACTTCACATTTAATGAGGTGTTTGTGGAAGCTTGGATGAGGTTCTTCGTGTGTAATCTCCTCCTTTCCTTCTGTAAATATAACTTGATTTTTAAATACGTTAATTGGAGCTTCACAGTGAGGAAAGAGCTTTGAGCTATCCTCTTCTGCGCTATGTTGTGTATTTTCATCTGTGGATGTTAGCGTATTAACTTCTATTGGCAGCCGTGATAACGCATCGGCGACTACGTTTGTTTTTCCTGGTTTGTAAATTAGTTTATAATTATATTCTTCTATCCTTGCTTTCCACCTTTTTAACTTGGCATTGTCATTACTGTTGCTTAGTGTAAACGTCAGTGGCTGGTGATCAGTAAGAATTTTTATTTCTTTAGCTCCATACAGGTAAGTCCTTAATTTGTCGAGGAACTATACTATGGCGAGCATTTCTTTCTCTATTGTCGAGTAATTCTCTTCGGTTTTGTTGAGTGATCTAGAGATGTAAGTTATGGGTCTGTCTTGACCGATTATCCCTTGTGAAAGGACTGCTCCGATTGCAGTATTGGAAGCATCTGTCGTCAGAATAAAGGGTTTGTTGAAGTCTGGGAATACCAGAATTTCAGAGGATGTAAGCAAATATTTTACGTCATTAAATGATTTCAAGCCTTCCTCTGTTAGTGAGATTTGTATCCGTTTGGATTGACTTGCTTTTATTTGAGCATTTTCACCTCTAGTTAAATTGGTAAGTGGCTTGACAATTTTTGCAAAGTCTTTTATAAATCTCCTATAATACGATGCTAAGCCCAGGAAGCCTTTTAATTCCTTAAGGTTAGCAGGTGCGGGAATTTTTTTAATAGCGGATATTTTGTCAAGATCTGGCAAAATACCTTCGCCGGTAACGATATGACCTAGAAAATGTACTTCTGTTCTAAAAAATTTAGATTTTTCCAAATTGACTTTTAAATTTGACTTGAACAAAAGCATGAACACATCTTCAATATTTCGTAAGTGTTCCTCTTTAGTTTTTCCTATTATTATAATGTCATCGATATAAACGTAGCAGGCTTTTCCTATAAGCGTTTTGAGAACATCATTGATCATTCTTTGAAAAATGGAAGGGGCATTTTTAAGACCGAATGGCAACCTAGTAAATTCATATTTACCATTGGCTGTAGAAAAAGCTGTATTTTCTATGTCCTTTTCCTTCATCCTGATTTGGTGGAATCCGGATGTAAGGTCGAGTGTAGTAAAATACTTACATTCGCCTAAGCTAGCGAGAGTGTTGTTTATATCAGGTATTGGATAGGAATCAGGTATAGTTATTGCGTTTAGTCGTTTAAAATCAATAACTACTCTATACTTTTTTTCTCCTGATGGACCTGGTTTTTTGGAACAATCCACAATGGGGAGTTATACGGACTCTTTGAAGGCCTTATTACACCATTGTTTAGAAGTTCTTTTATTTGTTTTTCTACTTCGCCCCGTAGGTTTGTTGGGTAAGGATATGATTTTGTATGTATATATCGGTTCTTCACTTGTTGTTCTAATTTCTGCTAATACAGTTGTGTCGATTGCCCACTGTCGGAGACTGGTCCGAAAAGTTCCGAATATTTATTTATCATTTCCTCAACTTCATGTTCATAGGGTTTTTCTTGAATATTATTTATTTGTTTAGAGATATTTTGTTTTAGTGGCAGTACCACACGTTTGGTCGAGAAACGGCTCACATTGCGGCGGCACGACTTCCGTTCTGGTTTAGTGCCGACGAAATGTGCTGTCGTTGTAAATTTTGGAAATTGAGCAATGATATTGTATTTTTACAGAATATTGCTGAATTGGGTAATATCAGTATATTTGCTAGCTACGAGTACGACAACTTTGTTGTTGTACTTTTAGCTGTGATAACTTTTATAATTCAATATTATAACATTTTTGCTTTACGCAACCCGTTTTGACCTCTCGCCACTCTTATTCACCAGAGGTGGCCATGAAGTTTTTATTGTGAACGCACACTTCGGGGGTAGGTTAAGGACTGTGAATGTCTCTTTTACGATGGTAAATGGATACTTTCCCTACTCCCTTGTATTGGCATAACTCTTGGCATAACAATGTAAAAGCAGGAATAATGGGATGCCCAACTTATTCCAGTGTGAGAGCGCCTCAAAATAAGCGTTTTTTATAACACTTTCCATTGTGGCTAGATCGAAAGAAATACGAATTTTTGGGCATTTAAATTAAAATGCCCAATTGCACTTTCCACACCACCCAGGAGGTATGCAAAACGGCGCGTTACCGAAGTTAGTTTTGGGTGCTCGGTTCCCCTTTAAGCCTATATCACCCATTAAAAATTTATTTACATAAAGCACCAAAACGATAACAATTCATTATATAACGAAAAAAACAAAACGATAAATGTATACATATAACGATAAAAACAAAACAATAACAATTCATGTAAAAAATATATAAAAATGTCACAGCATAATAACAAATAACATATATACATATATACAAATGCCTACATTTAAATCCTCTAATTTTTGTTAAAAAAAATTGCTTTCTAATTTTAGAGCCTCTTTATCCTACCTATTTAAAAAATTTTTACTTTTTTATATTCTTTCGTAAGTTTGAGTTTGCATATTGTAACCACTAAAAAATAAAAAAAAATTGAAACCTATAGGTGTGAAACACACAAAATTTTATTTTTAAAATTAGGGACAGAAAGATCTTTATTTAAAAATTTAGTTAAGAAATGTATTCTAATTCTATTAAAAAGGGCTATAACTATTTTTGGGTCACAATTATCACAACACAAAAAGGGCCTAACATCTTTCATTTTATTAAAAAGAATATCTCTTATTCCTATTTTATGACAATTACTGTCGAATTCTTCTAAAAATCTGGTTTCCAAAATTTTTACAAATGTTGTATAATCCTCAGGCGGCTTCAATAAATTGCATTTGTCTATTTGATTTTGATGCATGAAGATGAATTCGTCCGAAGGAATTTCATCTCCTAAATATGGTAAAGGCAGGGAACATGTGTGCAATTTGAAAATTTTTAAATAAAAATACCCGCAAAAGTAGCTAAACGCATTTTCTTTCAAAAAATTAATTTCTAAACTACTATCTAATGTTATTGATCTAACGAGGGAGTGTTCAGGTCGTGGTAGACCTTGAAAGTCCTGCCAAGAAAGGTCATTCAATAGTGAATCATTACACACATTACGTAGAACATTATTACGATGTTCCGAAATTACTGTAGCATCAGGTTCTAAAGGCAGCTCACAGTTTCCTTTTGTTACGACGTTTACGTAACGTAAGCCCCACGATTTCCTAAACAAACTAGAGAACATATAGGGCGTTACTCTAGTATCTCCTCTGCATCGAATCTGCCCAAAAAATGTTTTAAACTGTCCTGACATAGTCGTCTCGTCTTCAAGTACGGAAAACCTGAGTGTGACAAAAATCGCCACAATCGTCTTAAACTGTTAATATTTAACACCCACCCCTTTATAAAACTAAAATTATTGGTTGTGTGGCTTTCTAATTCGTCTACGATCCGAATAGTTTTTAAAACTTGTTCTGCCTCATTTAAAAACTCTAACTGTTCAGGGGAACCTACAAACACTTTTTTAGTGGGTACAACAGCCTCAACGAAACTGCTATTTAAAATATCAAATAATTTATTAAAAAACGAAACGAATTCCGCGGTATTAATAAAGCTCCTACTATTCGAGCTTAAGGCTCCCGAGCTATATAGGGACAACATACCAGAAGCGACCGTATTACTCAATACTTGAGACGCGAATTTAACCTTCATTTTTTGGAAGGTATTTGGATAAATATGAGCATCGGTTAATTTATGCGCACACCGATAACTCGACTTAGAGTCGGTTTCATAAAAATGAACAATATCCGACCAACTTACCCGTCTATTTTTAAAGAAAACCGTATTTTTTAAATTTTGTAAACAGTTACGACTACTTTTTATCTAATTGGGTCCTATCGTAAAAAACATACACTTCCTTGCCATTAACATTAAAAAAAAGGCCGTGACGCTGAAATACCTAACAAATTAGCGAAATTCTAAAAATTGGTGCCCTGGTCGCAAACAAAATGGCAAGGAATTAGTCCTATATGTTGCAGTTGGGTAATGGCTTCAAGAATGTATTTCTTGAGGACATCCCCTTTGCAGGAACCTTTTACGAAAAAATAAGCCAATGGGTGGGACCAAGGCTCTCCACCTATACCTTGCCTCATTATAGTCATTGCAGTAGTTGCTAATCTAGAAGTGCGATTTTCATCGCCATAATCCTCAATACCTATCGCCCTATCAAATTTCCTATCATACTGCAAATGACATTTCAGTGACATTTCATCACATGAAACCGACATGAACTTTTGTTCGAAAGAGAATCCCCTACTCCTAATCTCTAACGATTTTATGCTACTTTGGGTGCAACCTGGGAAACGGGGCCAGTCTGTAACAAAGTTTTCCAAAGTACTTTCGGATGGAAAATCTAATTGGTACTTTAAGTGCCGATAAGCAACTGGCGATAGAAAAAATACACCCAAAGCTATCGTTTTCAAAAAATTGTCATATCGCCGACCATGGGTACGGCGATTACTATTTGTAAAACTACTCCTAATGCAAGCACCTAACTGAGGAGGAACTTTACTACAAACTAAAGAAAGAGGGTCTGACTGTTCCCTAAATGAGCTATTCCTTAGCTGTTCCCTACATCTTTCTAACTCTGCGGCCATTTCAACTAACTGGGCCTTTAAACTTCTATTTTCCTGCTCTTTTTGATCTAACTTTATTTTCAAAACCCTATTCTCTTCCCTCAATTTCTTCTTCCTTTCTGTACCTGTGGTCAGACCCCTACCTGTTTGCGCGGCCTTATCAAAATTAAAAGATACATCCTCCTCAAAAAATGGAAGAGGCTCTAAAATTCCATCTTCAATGTCATTTTCAATACTTGGAAAAAGCTGCCTCGATGCATTTTGTGCATTTGAGACAGCTTCTTCAACTTGGGGAGCAAAATCAGAAACACCTAAACGGTTGAGCCAACATTTACGCCTATTATAAGAAACAAAAGAAAATACAAAAAGGCAAACATTTAATTATAAAATATGTATAATAATAATAATAATAATAATAGTGCAAAAAGTGCATATTTAATGAATATTTAAAGTACGACTTTTTTTGTAACTATCATAAATATTCAATTATAAATCGTTTAAAATAATTTATTTAACTAATTAACGGCAATGGCGATAAATTGACAATTACGCTCTGAACAAATAGAGCGCGACAAACTGCAAGCGACATTTGTCAAATATTTAAATACACATGTTCTTATGGACACAGTTATTGAGGCAGCTGCACGACTACGTAACTGTGTCCATAAGAACGTGTGTATTTTAAAATTTGACAGATGTCGCTTGCAGTCTGTCGCGCTCTACTTGTTCAGCACATCACATTTAAAAACACACGGAAATTCAATTTTATTATCCAAAATTAATATTTTCATTGCACAATCGAAACACTGATTTCATCGGAATTTTTAACAAATTCACAAACACTTTTTGCACTATTTATGGGTTTTCACTCACCGTTCGAGGTCCGTTCCACTGTTTGGAAAACTAAATGTTATTCCTCCCTCGTTGCAGCCAACAACACATTTTCTCCAATTGCTGGTTGTTTTCGGCATTTTATCTGTAAAATAAATAAAAAAGTATTAAATAAATGCAAGTTTATTTAATAAAAATTAAAATATACTTACAGCTTTCAATCTGCGGGCTGTTTCGCATTCGGTATTCTTAGAAATAATGGCCGATACAAATAGTGACAAAAAAATGAAAAATGTCTCCATTCGAATAATAATTTGGCGGGATTTTAATCTGGTCGTCCCTCTTTTCCAATTGCTAAACGTCAAAACCTCCTCAATCCAGTCAACTGTCAAAGTTGAGGTGGTTTTGACGTTTAGCAATTGTTCTCTCACTTCCAGTGAGAGACGAGTTGGGCATCCCATTATTCCTCGTAAAAGTATGTGCTCTGCTCTGGTCAGATTTTTGTTAGAGATTGACAGCCAGGAATAAAGGGATGACCAACTTATTCCAGTGTGAGAGCGCTTCAAAATTGGCGTTTTTTATAACATTTTCCCTTATGGCCAGATTAAACAAAATAACAATTTTTGGGCATTTATCAACCCAACACCCAACATTTAGTACGAATAAAAATTACTAAATAGTGGTTATTTATTATATGGAGAAACTATTTAAATCTTTTTAAAGAATATTAGAACAACTGACTTTTGTCCTCTTAATACCCAATAAAAGGATTTAAGCTTGTTGGCTCTCAATTTTTAATAATTTTCCATTGAAAATGATGCTATGATGCTTTAAATTAGGAAATGTTTCATCAAATACCTTTAAATTTCACAAATTGATTTAATTTTCATTGTTTTACATTTTTTACAAGTGGTCTTTAACGATGCAACAAATCCCTCCGGTTACATATGTATTTTTTTTGGTAAGATTTCAATCTGGCCATCGCACAGTGGTCGGTCTTGTATGGAATCAGCGGCCAAAAATACTTCCACTGCCTAAATAAAAATGAAACTTTTGCAAAACTTTTTAAAATCTCCCTCTCCCGTTTTCCACTTCGACACCCCCGGTGGTAACAAATTTTAATTAATTATATTAAATTAAAAAAGTTAATAAACTAAAAAAGGAATTTTTTGAATCTAAGTCAACTAAATCAAAAACTGATTTAAAAAAAATTTATTTTCTTAGTTTCTTTGACTGGTGATGAAAGGATCTAAGCTCAAAAGCATTCGGTTTAGCAAGTCCTCATTTGAATTTGATCCATTAGTTCTTTCGTATATGATGGAGTCGATACATCTTAACGTCCTTATTGCTTGACTCAGCTCTCAGCTCTTATGAGAACTGTCCAATTGAAACTGGTGCATATTGAATAACATAGGGAGCGTGAATTCAAATTTTACGCACTGACGGAGAAAGATAATACCACAAATATTTTGAAGTTAATTCCTTTGCAGGATCTAGCGCAAATCTAGTGCATTGATTGTTTATTAAACTAATTCCCTTTGAAATTGAATTCGAACAGGACGGCAATAGCGGGCAGACGAAAGTCGGTCTGCAGTTTTTCCGAATTTCTTTGTGCTCTTCATCATTTTGCAATTTTATTATCAGTTATACAGGGACATATGCCGTGACAAATAAATTATTGTTCTCCAAATTATTATTTTAAAATTTCTGCTTATATTCGCTCTGACCAGAATTTCCATCAAAGCCACATATTTCTATTGATAATAGGTAATTAGGGGACTCATTCCGTTCATTAATTACATTTGTGACGCAATGTGGCTCAATAATTTTTTTATCTCAACTTCAAGATCAGATTCTGAGACCTTTATTTGCTCGGAATAACTGTTTTTCCTTTAAAATGTCATCACAGCAGGGTAAAAAGTTAATATCAAGTTTTTTGCTAACGAAGCTTCTAATAAGTAGATACTGAAGCTTTATTAAATTTGCTTTGGTGATAAGTGATATTACTTCACAAATTTTCTAAACACCAAAATTCAAAAATAAAATATTATAGTATGTAGTATATAGGCGTGAAAGTTTTCACCCATCTGATGTGCCTAAATAAAAGTACGTATAAAACAAACATTTGATAAAAGAGAGAAAATGATAAAATGAAAACCAAAGCTCAAATATGTACACATACGTATGACGAAAAAAAAACATAAAAATCAATAAAATATGCACGAAAATACATGCACATAAATACAAAAAATTATATCGCATGCCTATTAGAATAGCATGAATAACAAAGAAAGTTGCAAAAAGTTGCAGCTGAAATCAAAAGCATAACGAGACAGGGATCACAACTTTTTGTATTCCTTAAATTGATGTATAAAGAAAAACATACCACTCAAAAGAGCACAACTAAAACAATTGTTTTAAAATAGTAAAACAACATATTATTACATAAAAGAACACTTTTTTATATAACATATACATTTGGTATCAATACTCATTTCGATTTATGGGGATTAAACACGATTTTATATTGCAATTTAATTTATTATAAAAGATAATTTTTAAGCTATTTTCACTGCACATTCCACGTGTTTCTATTGTCTCACTTCTCTCGGTTTTCGCAGCCCCTACGAATGGGATAGAGCAAATATGTATTTACCGTTAGTTTTATTGGTGTTTTTGAAATAGCTTTGATACAAAAAATGGTAAGTTTCAAACTTTTATTTTCGGCTTATGAAATCGACCAGTGTGCATCGCTCGTCTCCAATTGCTAAACGTCAAAACCTACTGAACTCGATTAGGTGTCAAAGTTCAGTAGGTTTTGACGTTTAGCAATTGCTCTCTCACTTCCAGTGAGAGAGGAATTGGACATCTCTTTATCTCTGTTGACAGCAGTGTAGAGCAGAGCTAATTCTCACTACAGCTATATTTTTTTACCTAACAAAACTCGCACCCTGCTTCTCACAATTCGCCATCGCTTCCACTATGTTCAGCTTGCTTCTCTCTACGCAAGTGTTTGAGCTATTCATTACATATTGTTAGATGGATTTAGTGGCTCATAGTTTATTCAGAGATAAAGAGATGTTTAACTCCTCTCTCACTGGAAGTGAGAGAGCAATTGCTAAACGTCAAAACCACCTAAACTTTGACAGTTGATCGAGTTCAGGAGGTTTTGACGTTTAACAATTGGAAACGAGCGATGGCCAGATTGAAATTTTATCAAAAAAATATGTAAACGGAGGGATTAGTTGCATCGTTCAAGACCACTTATAAAAATGAAAATTAAATAAATTTGTAAAATTTAATGATATTTGATGAAACGTTTTGTAATTTGAAGCATCATAGTTTTATTTTCAATGGAAAATGATTAAAAACGTTTAATGATTGAGAGCTAACAAGCTTAAATCCAATTATTGGGCATTGAAAGGACAAAAGTCAGTTGTTATAATATTCTTTAAAAAGATTTAAATAGTTGGGTGTTTGAATTTAAATGCCCAAAAATTGTAATTTTGTTCAATCTGGCCATAATGGAAAATGTTATAAAAAACGCTAATTTTGAGGCGCTCTCACACTGGAATAAGTTTAACAACCCTTTATTCCTGGTTTATTCATGAATACATACACAAATTTAGCGCCTATGTATTTATTCTTTGTGCGCAAAAGGTACGAGTGGATGCAGTACCATATTTTTGAGAACACATTTAAAAACCATTAAACTTATTATGACTGATCAAACAAATATGAAACATTGATGAAGGTATTGACTTCTTAATTAACCCTGAAACAAAGTAAAAGTGCTGTTTGGAGTGTGCTTGCGGAAATAAAGAAAAACGATAGAGCTAAATGCAAATACTTGTCGTCACGAAAGCGTGTCGTTGTGTTGTTTTTGTGCCTGGTTATTTACAAAAAGCGAAAGTAACTTGAGAGAATGAATGTACTAATTTTTCCTCAAAAGCCCTAAAAGTAAGCCATCATTGACTCCGTCAGTTATAATATCAGACAATTTTAATAAACCCTTGGTACGTTCTTTGGTAAACGCAGAAGTAAAAAATTCTTACATACTTAAGCTCACTGGCACAAGTTCATGTTAAATAAACCTTTCAGACAGTTCAATCTATAGAATATTCAAAAGGAATTCGTACGAAGACAAGCAAACAAATTAAACATGTTTTAAAATTTGTCGTCAAACTCGAGCCCATCAAACCATCGAAGGGTAAATCCTGTCGTTCGGTCATACTAGAAGCTATATTTGCAAACCACTAAAGTTCGTGAAGTGCCCCGGAAATCACACAACTCTAAGCTGCACAAAACTTGCCGAACTACCGTCAAAAACTGTAAGTACAACCGCTTCTACAAAAGGAAGATACTAATTTAAGTCAACAATCTGAAAAACCCTAATTTGTTAGCATAGCTAAAGGTAGTACTAACTAAATTCCACAATATATGTCTGAAAACTAAACAAATCCGAATGCCATTGGTGATACTACCGGTAATTTCTCGTTAATTCTCAACCGCGAACGTCTTATTCAGCTCAGCGCCAGCAAAACGAAAATGCAGCACAAAAATAAAACCCATAAAAATTATAACCTGGAATGCAAATGGCTTGCTCAAATATAGAAAAGAATTAGAGACATTACTTCCTCTTGGTGAGACTTTCGTTACCATCAAAAACGACAGCACTTATTGCTCGAACAACCCAAATAACACTCTCGCATTGTGTGCTATAATTGTCATAGTTAATATACCCTACTACGAAGAAATTATTATAAGTGTCCCAGAATTTCAAACCACGCCCATATCCGTTGATTCTGATTCATATCAAAAAGAATTTGTACATAGAACTTATTCTAAAACACCATAGGAAATTCGTCATAGGTGGTGACTTTAAAGCAAAACATTCGCATTACGACACTGAAGGGGAGAGAGCTCCTTAAAGCAGATATGGCCACTGGACGTCACTTCAATTTTGCAGCTCGAATTATTTTCTCCAGCAGCAGGTTGAAAAAGTCGCACTATAGGGAGTCACCTTGTCTGAAACCTCGTTTGGTATCGAACTTCTCGGAGAGGTCTTTTCCGATTCTGACGGAGCTTTTGGCATTGTTCCACGTCAGTTTACACCTCCGTATTAGTTTTGCGAGGATACCAAATTCAGACATTGCGGCATAAGGGCAGCCCCTTTTACATTATCTGGAATCAAGTACTACAGGTAACCATATTTCGGGTCACGGCGAAGTCGATTAGCCCCAAATTTACCGATTGTTCTGCCAAAAATACTTTCTTTGCCCACCCAAGCGTTTAAGTCGCCAAGCACAATTTTGACATCGTGGCGGAGCAGCTCTCACAGGCGCTCATAGAAAACATCATGTTCAAATCAGCGATATGTTGAACAACATGCAGATTGTGGCTAGACGTTCATCCGCCAGGGTGAGTTCCAGGACTCTGCGACGGAGTCTTTCTCCCACCGCGAATCCCACCCCGAATTTGCGCTCTTTTATATGTTCACTGCGGTAAATGCCCCCCAGGACCTACTCGTATCTGTCCTTGTCCAGTCCATCGCACTTCTTGGACGCCGGTGATGACAGCCTTATTTTTTACGAGGACATCAACCATCTGGGCAGCGGCACTTTCCCAATTAAAAGACCACATATTCCAGGTGCATCGACATCAAAAGGGGGTTTCTAATCCGAGGATGTTGTTTATTTTTCATGCGTGGCATTTTTACGTAATGGGTCACAAGCCCAGCGCACAACCCTGAAGAAGGATGGTTTGCCTTCTCACTTTAGCAAGCGGATGTTCTTAGGCTACCCAGACGATACTTGGTCTAAGACCGGAAGTCGTGAGCTGCTTGAGCCATATATAAAAGAATCGTTTCTGGTTACTCCCAAGTCTATGGCAATATCTCTGGACTTCTACACGTGACTCCATCTTCCATGTATTTCATACATTTACGAAAACTATGTAAAAAAGGGCAAATCACGCGATTTCTTCAATATAAAACGAACTAAGCAATTTGGCTTTCGGCTGAAAAGTAACATCGATAATAAACGCTTGCTTAAATCTCAGATACGTCCCATTTTCATGGAAGGAAATCATTATGGTACAAAAACCTGGCGAAACCGCACAAGAGGCCTCACCATATCATACAATCGCACTGTTGCCTAATTTGTCTAAGCTACTTGAAACTGTAATTATAAGAAGATTTCAGATCATAACATAAAATCTAAAACATACAATCAAACGTTGAAACACATTTGGACGTACGGAATTCAACTATTGGGATGTGCTGCACCGTTATATATCGAAGCGGTGCAAAGTTTCCAAAATAAAGTTCTGCGCTGAATTTAAAATGTCCCGTGGCAAATACGCAACTCTACATCGTGAAGTCTTATGCTCTAACCCAAACCAAGCGAAGCACAATGTGATATTTTGTCTTTTTGTCTCGCTTGGTGTGCATTGAAATAAAACGAAAAAAAGGAAACGCATATTTACAAAAATTGAGTTCTGTGAACGAAATGAAAAAAATAATAGAGAGTGGTGGGTGCATCCGTACAACCAGAAGCGCGATTCAAAAAATATTATTACACATTTGATTTCTGAACTGAGAATTCATCCGGGAAAATGTCAGCAACAGGTGCTACTTAATCGCGTAAGTCGTGTCTACGCCAATAAAGAAGAAGAAGAAAATACAAACTGAGCTGAAAAATATTAATGAACTGTAATTGAACCTAAAGGCTGGGCGCATAAGTGTCTGCTGCTATATCTGGCAAGACGAACTACCATACGCCAGCACAGTCGCATGCGACATAGGCAAGTGTCGGGTTTCCGCTGCTGGCCACAATGGCTGGGCAACGGACTTATACGTCGGCAGAATGTTGCAATGTTAACAAAGTACATTGCACCATTCTTGCATTTCATAAAAAAAATTGTATTCTTATGACATAAACAAAAAGTGCAGTTCTTATGTGACTACTGACATGATGCCTGCTGCAAACCGAACCTTATATGATCCGGCGGCTTCCAACTCGTTCTTGAAACTTTGAATGACGCACAGATTGTTGTTGTTCATTTTCTGAAGTTTTGGGAATCTCTGATATTCCATACGAAGCCAGGTACTTCTCCATTTGGTCCTCCCAACGGAGTGGAGGTTTTCCTCTTCCTCTGCTTCCCCCGGCGGATACTGTGACGAATACTTTCAGAGTTGGAGTGTTTTCGTTCATTCGGACAACACGACCCAGCCAGCGTAGGCGCTGTCCTTTAATTCGCTGAACTATGTCAATATCGTCGTATTTCTCATACAGCTCATCGTTCCATGGAATGCGATATTCGCCGTGGTCAGTGCGCAAAAGACTATAAATCTTCCGCAGAACCTTTCTCTCGAAAACTCGCAACGTCGACTCATCAGCTGTTGTCATCGTCCAAGCTTCTGCACCGTATATCAGGACCGGAATAATGAGTGTTTTATAGAGTTTGGTTTGTGTTCGTCGAGAGAGGAATTTACTTCTCAATTGCCTACTCAGTCCGAAGTAGCACCTGTTGGCAAGAGTTATCTTGCGTTGAATTTCCAGGCTGATATTGTTAGTGGTGTTTATAGTGGTTCCAAGATAAACGAAATTATCTTCGACTTCTATTGTTTGATGACAGGAGATATTTCGTTTTGCCCTCGTTCACTGTCAGACCCACTGGCTTTGCTTCCTTGTCCAGTCTGAAAAAAGCAGAACTAACAGCGCGGTTTCGTTGGGTTGAATATAATTTGGCCTCAATTCTATTTTAAACATTGGTTGTGGGACTTTGTTCATGTTAAAAATATTTACTACTGATTTAATACTAAAACCACCTCCTTCCAGTGCTTCTTTAACATTGCTCTACCGAAGACTTTAAACACAACGACAAGGCTGTTTAATTGGAAGCCCAATTTAGTATTTAAATTTTTGATAAATCACTTACACTCGCGTTGAGTACCATATGTAAGTAAAAATGCGATTGATTTCGGTTATCAAATTATACTTAATTCTTATGACAAAGCAACTAATGTTGCATTTAAAATTACTGTATTTGAAATAAGCGGTGAACGAAACGACTCCGCCAATGTCCGATTTTCTTTCGGCTGATTGGGTTACTAGCAGTGCGCGGGACGTGTGTCGAAAGAAAGTTGATCGGAGCAAAAGGTGGTGTTGACGCGGCGTAGTGTGGAAGCGAATGCAAGAAGTGGTGTTTAATAAAGATGTGGTGTCTGATGAAGATGTAGTGTGTGATGAAGATGTGATGTGTATGATGTACATATGTGGTGTGACAGTGTTTTACTGTGAGGGAGGGTGTGATGCGGCTTATTGCAAATTCAGCACAGGCTCCTTGACTCACATTCTGTAATTGTATGAGTGTGCAAAAGGAAGTTCTGACAATGCCCGTGTGCCTGAGCAGCTTGCTGCCGCTGCAAAAGTCGCATACCTCCAAAGATGCCTCAATGGTGTAAACGATATGGGCATCGACATATGGGGCATCTTATGCGATGTGTTCCCGAGGTCACTATTGATAACGTTGGTGGTGATCGGGTGCCACCACGAGGAGCGGGTGCATGTACCGTTATAAGCGCTGTTGAATGTGCAGTTGCCGGTGCTGTTGCAACTGCAGCTCATTGGGGAAGACCTGGTGCGTGGCACATTGGTAGCCGACCGAAAGGTTGGCGTTGATGTTACTGGCGTATCTACATCCATGTTAATCTGTATAGAGAAGATGGTTGATTATAGATTTCTGTCAGATAATTCGACATGGTGATCGTGCCATGAATGTGTCGTCGTATTTATCGACTATTTTTTTTAGTTTTCTATGTTATTTTGGATTTCTCGTTTTTATTATTTTTGATGATCGATTTGTTGTTTCGCGACCATCGGTGGTTGGTAGAAAGCACAACTTAACGAGCAGTCTGGTTAGCGTTCCGTTTTGCGTACGGAGATCAACGACTCGTATGTGACCGTCGGAGCCGTAATATAGCTTTTCTATGCGGCCAAGCCGCCAATCGATAGGGCAGACAATCATCATGGATGAGAACACACCCTCCACGTTTTGATGCGTGTTCAGGAGTATTCCAACGGTACCTTTGGTGGAGATCAGATCCTTTTTGTATTCTTCATTTCAGCGACGGTTGAAATTATGATGGAGAATCTTAATTCTTTCGCACCGATTTAATAAGGATAGCGACACCACGTCTGGCTCGGGGATGGTAGGAGTGGGTGCTCCTTTGAGAAAATGCCCTGGAGTTAAAGTGGTGAAATTTGAGAAATTTTTGCGAAAGTACTGTGAGTTGACGTGAATTGATTATGGCTTCAATTCGATTTAATAACGTCGTGAACTCTTCATAATTCAATTTGTAATTTCCAGTTACCCATTTGAAGTGGGATTTGAAGTTTTTTACAGCTGATTCCCATAAACCGCCTATATGAGGAGCACTTGGGGGTATAAATTGCCAATTGATACTTTGGAGGGCGTACTTTTGTACGATGTCAGGTGACACTTGTTTTAGGAAATCCACAAACTACTTTTCTGTGGCTCGTTGAGCTCCAATAAATGTTTTTCTATTATTGCTCATGATTTCTAGATTTGGGGCTTAAAACGGAGAATATAATACTCTTAGCGCACTATATGTTGCATGAGGCTATGTTCGAGGTGTAGCATTAATATTTGGATGTAATTGCCAAATAATGTGGAAAATGGTGACCTCTCTAGAATTGTTATGGGGTGGCGTTCGTTGTATGATAGGCTTGAAGCAGACTTTTCGTATCTAGAAATGGTTTTAGAACTAAGACTGAGCTCTTTTTATCAATCCGATTCAATTCTCTTAGTAGTGAAATATCGCGGCTGAAGTCGCGCGCTTGAGTATATGCGATTAGTGCGACCTTTGCCTTTTCTAACTCTAGGTGCGTAACTGTATTGCATGGGAAATTAGATGATTCCTTGACGTTGGCTTTGAGCTGTTCTATAAATTTGAACATGCAACCAACTACTCTGAGGGCTTAAACCAGAGGGTGGTGGTGGCAAGGTGCAGCGGCTTTCACCCTATTGTGCGTATTTGAGTCGTGCGACTAATTTGGAAAGTAATAATGCGCCACGAAGGCTAAGTCTTGGCTTTTGGTCGTGGTGTCGCAATATGCCTTCTCAAAGGCCTCACAGAAACCGTGTAATTCGACTTTGTGTTTGCCCAGAGTTTTTGTTGTACTTTCCTTTTCGAATATAAGGAAATTAGTCTTCAACAAATTTTCGTTTGGTATATTTTTGAGTATACGGATATTTGAGTGATTTACGTAAACCCTGCGCATTTAAGGGCTTTTATTACTTGTGATAAATATTCGTATGCGTGTGGTAGAGTGTGACTTCCAGACACAATATCGTCTACATATGTATGTACGTTTGAATTTTTAACACTAGTTGTCAGAGGAAATTCTGACTTTGTGTTTTCGGCCAATTCGGGGAGTGTTTGAATAGCTAGAAATGGTGCACAGTTAACGCCAAAGGTAACTGTTTTTAATTTGAAGTCGCGTAGTGAACTGGTGTGGATCTTCGGAACATATTTCGTTGAAAATCTTGGCCGTCTTTATGTACGACTATTTGCTGATACATTTTTTCAACGTCCCCATTGAATATTGGTTGGAGTGTGGGTCCCGTAAATAGGATATCATTTAGTTAACTCCCCGACCTAGTGGTTTTTGAGGCATTGAAGACAACTCTTACTTTTGTAGTTTTTTTCTGGCTTTACCACTGCATGATGTGCCAAGTAAAAAAAGTAGTATTTGCCGTTGACGATTTTTTCACCTAGGTTTTCTTTTTCCATGTGATCTAAATGGAGATATTCTTCTAACACGCCACCATATTCTGATTTGCGTTCACTTTTTTAAGTAGGTTGTCATTGAAAATAGTCTTTTGTGCCAGAAGTGTGGTTGAGATTTTCTTAATACCTTTGAGTATTATCTGTGGTATGAGACTGCTGCCCAATAGAAGATCTATTTGAGCGGGGGTGTTGCAGTTGGGGTCTGTTAGCTTTAGGTGTGTAACATTTTGCCAATGCTTGCTATTTATATGATAGCTTGGAAGCATCTTTGTTAATTGCGGTAAGACAATAGCTTCTGCTCGAATGCGCTTATCCGCTTTTGGGGAAATGAGGGTAATGGGGCAGATCTTATTTGAGTTTTGAACTACTCTTCCGCCCATTCCCGTGATTTCAAAAGAAGGTTTTTTTTGTCAACTGTAGCACCCTAGTACCCTACACCGATTCTCGCCGTGTGGCGTTTGAGGTTTTTAAGTCTTTGAGCAGCATTTCAGGATTTGATGTTGTAATTAATCCTGGAGCCCTTTTGACAATATTTTGAGGTATGCTTGAATAATTTGTACTATGTAACATTGAATAATGTCTTTCAAACCAATATACGCCATTAAATTTGCTTTCGCAATCTTTAAGCGTATGCGCATGTGACAGACAGTCGGTACAAAGTCTTTTCGTTCTTACGAAATTGTTTCGATCGCTAATAAAAGAATAAAGAATTTACTATAGCTAAGTCAACCAAACTCTACAGAGTCGTTTCCTTCAGGTATTTCCATATACAGTTTAAAAATGGAAGAAATCGGATAATAACTACACCCACCTCCCATACAAAGGTTATGTTGAAAATCACTAAAAGTGCCTTAACCGACTGACAAAACACGTCAGAAACACTAAATTTTACAAAAGAAATGGCAGAAGAAAGCCGCACCCAGGCTTTTTTTAAAAATTAAAAATGGGCGTGGCGTCGCCCACTTATGGACCAAAAACCATATCTCAGGAACTACTATGCCGATTTCAATGAAATTTGGTATATAATATTTTCTTAACATCCTGATGACATGTAAGAAATATGGGTGACATCGGTTCACAACTACGCCTTCTTCCAATATAACGCAATTTTGAATTCCATCTGATGCCTTTTCTGTATAATACGAGTATATACATTAGGAACCAATGATGATAGTGGAATAAAACTTTACACAAATATGGTATTTGAGCTGAGGTAACCCTTGTGGAAAAATTGTCGTGATCGGACTATAACTTTTCAAGGTCCCTGATATCGAACACGAAGAACTCAGTGCCTAACCTAACATAACCTTATTTTTCACCGAAAATATCGGTAAATCTCTCAGACATTTTCATGTAATTCAGAGGGCACCATTTCTATACTCTCGCAAAAAAGTTGCTAATAACAGTATCTCGATTATCACTTTATCATGCGAGAGTATAAAATGTTCGGTGACACCCGAACTTAGCCCTTCCTTACTTGTTTATCTACCCTTTCTGCAATCTCATATTGGGTAATAAAAAATTCTTCCATTTGCTGCCACGTTGGGCATTTTCTTCGCAATGAGAGCGAATGCTCTCGATTTTTCTGGTAATGCAGCTGTGCATATACATATTTACCAGAATGGGGTCCCAATTGTATGTGGGGACATTTTGCGTCGATAGAACCGACAAACAATTTAAAAAGTGAATTGAAGTTTTATGAATTCTTCACTTGATTCTTTCTGTATTTTTAGTAAATTGATTAATATCGTCGTTTGTTTGTCGACCAATATTATTTCGTTTTCGGAACGTGCTTCCCAAGCAAAATTGAAATTTTCGTCATTAAGAGCGAACTGTTTGACTATTACGCCTACTTGACCTTTAGTTTTGTATCTGAGGTGATACAATTTCTGCGCTTGTGGTAATTTAGGATGGTTTATGTACACGTCTGTAAACATTTCCCGGAAAGACGGCCACTGCTCATAATGCAGATCATGGCTTTTATCTTTTCATATTGGACTAAGCAATTTTCGTATTTTGCGTAAGTCGAGGATTTAAAATTTTCAGCTAGATCTGAGTCGTCATATGAAATGCCACTTGGTGACGTGTTCAGAAATTGTCAAGACAATATTTTTTGATTTCTAATACCAATTCAAAATTGTCCTGAATCGGTGACGATGAAAATCGAGCGCAGTAACGTATTAGACTGTCACTCTCAGAAATAAATTTGGTGTATGAAATATCTTTCACCCTTTCTTGTTTTGTATCACCTTGCTTTGAGCGTGTAGCCTCTGCAGGTATACACGGACTTTTTTCGTCAGAAATCATCTTTGGAACTTTTAGCAACTGAGCTGTTTTAGATTCCTTTGAGTCTGAGCTCATTTAAAAAATGTATGGAATAAATCAAAAATGTCTCAGTGAAAACTAGACTGGTAGATTGTTAAGAAAAAGTTTCATATAGAATATGTTGAATATAAAACTTTTTTGTAAGTAAGAGTTTCAAAGAAAATCAATAAAACCGGTGGCCTTTTGAGAAATCAAAATTTCAATAATATTTTCGTAGATATGTGCTTATGTGTTTGGACGAGAACTCTTTAACTCTTGCTCAATGATATTTGTTGAGTGTTTGGCCTAATTTTAACACAAATACGTTAATAATGTTTGTAAAATTCGACAAACACTACTGTGGTCGACTGACATAAACAGCTGCTGTAAACGCACTGGTTGCAAGATCGCGCTAGAGCTTGGAGTCATGTGTAGAAGTTCACGCAAGTGAGGAAAGTTCTCTGATCGCCATTCACTTGAGGGTGACCAGAAACGACTTCCGGTCTTTGGGCAAGTATCCTCTTGGTAGCCTAAGTTTGGGACCCGCCACGTAAAAAACGCCCCAATGAACAGTCAAAAACAGCCTCGGACGAAAAGTCCCCGATTTGATTACGATTTGAGGGGATGCTGCATGCACCTGGAATGTCCGGTTGGGAAGGTGCCGCTACCCAGCTGATGGATGTCCTCGTTAGAGTGAAGGCTGACATTACCGCCCACCGAGAAATGCGGTACAAGGACTGAGGCGAGCAGATCCTTGTGGCATTAACTACAGTGGCCATATAAAAGAGCGCAAATTGGGTGTGAGATTCATGGTGGGAGAGAGACTCAATCGCCGAGTACTGTCATTAACCCCGGTGGATGAACGTCTAGCCACAATCCATATCAAAGCGAGGTTCTTCAACATATCGCTGATTTGCGCCCACGCCACGACGTAAGAGAAGAACTATATGACCAAGGATTTCTTCTATGAGCACACCTATGAGAGCTACCCCTGCCACGATGTCAAAATCGTGATTACCGACTTTAAAGCCAGGGCAGGCAAGAAAGGTATCTTTGGCACAAGAGTCGTTAAACTCAGCTTCCTCGAGGAAACATCCCCAAGAAGGTTTGACGTCGAGAAGCAACAACTCGGTATAAGGGAACTGTGGGACGGCATTTCAAGCTCCTTTCGTACAGCTGCAAATGATACAATTGCTTTCCGCAATGCAAAAGAACAGCTGGTACGATGAGGAGTGTTTGTCGCAGCGGAAAGAAAGCAAACTCCCTACCTCGCAACGTGAAGAACTACAAAGCGGACGGGGCCGACGAATTGCCGGCCGAGCTATTCAAACACGGCGGCGAAAACTGATAGGGAGCATGAATCAGCTTCTATGTGGAATATGGTCAGACGAAAGCAAGCCCAACGACTGAAATTTAAGTGTGTTCTGCCCAATCCACAAAAAGGGAGACCCCACAATCTGCGCCAAATACCGTGGGATAAGTGAAACATTAAAACCCACCGTCAACAAACTGGATGGACCTTACCGGTGCGGCTTTAGACCTGGAAAATCAACAACTGGCGAGATATTCACCATACGCCAAATCTAGGAAAGGACCCGTGAAAAGGGAATCGACACTCACCACCTCTTCGTCGATTTCAAAGCTGCTTTCCGCAGCACGAAAAGGAGCTGCCTTTATACCATCCATTTGGTATCCCCACAAAACTAATACGGCTGTGTAAACTGACGTTGAGCAACACCAAAAGCTCCGTCAGGATCGGGAAGGACCTCTCCGAGCCGCTTGATACCAAACGAAGTTTCAGACCAGGCGTCTCCTTTTCGTGCGACTTTTTCAACCTGCTTTTGGAGAAAATAGTTCGAGCCGCAGAACTAAATAGAGAAGGTACCATCTTCTATAAGAGTGTACAGCTGCTGGCGTATGCCGATGATATTGATATCATCGGCCTCAACACCCGCGCCGTTAGTTCTGCTTTCTCCAGGCTGGACAAGGAAGCACAGAAAATGGGTCTGGCAGTGAACGAGGACAGGATGAAATATCTGCTCTCATCAAACAAACAGTCGTCGAACTCACGTCACTGTTGACAGTCATAACTTCGAAGTTGTAGATAATTTCATCCATCTTGGAACCAGCATCAACACCTACAACAACGTTTGTCTCGAAATCCAACGCAGGATCACTCTTGCCAACAGGTGCTCTTTCGGACTGAGTAGGCGATTGAGAAGTAAATTCCTCTCTCGACGAACAAAAACCAAACACTCTAAGTCACTCATTATTCCGTCTTGCACAGGCTTGGACGAAGACAAAAACTGATGAGTCGACTTTGCGAGTTTTTGAGAGAAAAGTTCTGCGAAAGGTTTATGATCCTTTGCGCGTTGGCCACGGCGAATATCGCATTCGATGAAACGATGAGCTTTATGAGATATACGACGATGTTGACATAGTTCAGCGATTTAAAAGCGGCTACGTTGGCTAGGTCATGTCGTCCGAATGGACGAAAACACTCCAGCTCTGAAAGTATTCAACACAGTGCCCGCCGGGGGACGCAGAGGAAGAGGAAGACCTCTACTGCGTTGGAAAAAACAGGGGTTGAAGTACCTGGCTTCGCTTGGAATCTCCAATTGACATCACCTTACGAAAAGAAAGAACGACTACTGCGCTGTTACTAACTCGGCTATAACCGCGCAAGCGGTTTCTACGTCAGTAAAGAAGAAGAATCCTGCTTGCTTTGTTTGCCAAAACCCAAGGGGTATTGCGGTTGGCTAAATGAGCACCTGACCCCCCTCTTAATATAATAAAACTACACCCCACTCATACACACCACACTCAACACGACTACACCATCTACATCATCCACACATCATTTCATCACACTCTCATCTCATCATTATCTACACCACACCTTTCACACCACACCCGAGGACACCAAACACAAGCAACAAAAGGGACTGGCGGACGGCGCCAGCGGCTCTTTCTCATACGATCCGTGCGCTTACACATACGTGTCATCCCAGCCGTCAGTGATTCTCCGTTTTTTAATTCGCTGCCAAAGACATCGCCAAATCAACGGGTAAGTGCCGCGAGTTTTAATCATCCTTTTTACTAGCGGTATATTTGTATGCCAGTGTGGACTTTGAAGCAATGTGCGCATCTACATTTAGTATGTGACGATATACGTTTGTACAAATATTTAGGTCTATATTTTATAATTTTACTTTATGTAAGTTGGCGATGTCGATGTATGCGCCAGTATGTATATATGTATGTATATATAAATACGCATGTATGTATGTATGTTCGCAGTACGAAGAAACCGCGAAAAGAAGATACACCGACCACAGGTAATTTCCATAAATTTGTTTAATTTGTAGATATACATATGTATTTGTATGTATTAGGGCGGGTCGATTTAAAAATCGCCCATTGCTCTATGAAAAACATATTCTAGGGATCAAAATAAGAAACTTTGCTGAAGGAACCATACCTCTAAAACGAATTTTGATGTCCCCCAATTTGGGTCGAACTTTTGGGTAGGGGCAAATTTTGAAAAATCCCACTTTGACCCATTTAGAGTGCTCCAATCGAGTCCAAATGTATGACCGACCCCCACTAACTTTGGACGGCCGATCCACCCATGCCAGTGGCACACCCCTTGGAACTCCCCTGGGGGGTTACCCATACAATCATTTCAAAAAATCACCATTTTTGGCCTTTACATAAAAAAATCAGCTAAATGGCTATGTTTTTTCTTTATTTTTATTTATTTATTTATAATAATATCTATTTTTTCTCTTAAGAAATTTATTTAGTCAGAACATATGTAAATGAAAAAATTAATTTAAGTGAGTTATAGAAAAGAAACTAAAAAAAATTATTGTTTGAAGTCTTTTTTACTTTCAAGTCTGGGCAATTTCGCACGGCTCTCTAATGTCGTCGCCATAACAGCCTCTACATTTTCCGGTATAACCCGTTTGAAAACGCTAGCTAGCAATTGAACATGTCGTTGCGTTCCTTGTATGTGTGATGGAATTTTTGGATCATTAAACGGTGGATCAACTTGATTTAAATATTCTTTCAATGTATCGGATCGTAGAATTTTCTTGATGGCACAGTCGCGCTTTTCTTTCCTATCATCAAACAACATTGATAACAAGATATTTTCCGAATGCGCATAATATGAATTATCTTTAATTACTTGATTGACAATTTTGCGTAAACGAGGTTCTAGAAATCGTGACCAACCAATGAACTTGAAAAATAATGCACTACCGTACACGACAGAGCTGTAATACTTGATATTGAAGTACATTGGCACATAACATTTAATTATAAATTCAACCAGAATTCTTAAATTTGCATCTGGATTTTCCGTTGTCACATATAATCGCAATAATCTAGCGGCCTTGGTAAGTCACCGAGAATGTACAATTTTCCCTGGTTTGATGTTAGCCAGATCCACCGGAACCACGCCGCTAGAAATTGCATGGGCCATGTCGTATAAGTACTTCGAATCGGTGGAAAATTCTTTTTTTTCTGGAGCAGGGGGCATATTTTGCAACTCAATTTTCTGGAAGCCGTCCACCACCTAAAAATATATAATAATAAAATAATTAAAAATGGTTGACAATTACAATAAATGGGTGATAGCAATAACTTACCCGAATAGTTTCACAAGTTTCGATTTGACGGCTCAGTTTTCCGGTTGCCGATCTTGGTCCAGTGCTGGTTGATTTATCCAAAGCTTCAAACAAATGCCGGAAACGGAAGTTCGTTGAAGTGTAGAAGGCAAACAAACCAATGCAGTGGTCATTTTAACAGCAATTCGAATCGTCGTATAATTCCACCGTGTGGGCCAGTGTTTGTTGGCTCACCGTCAGTGCATATTCCAATTAATGTATCCAGTGACATATTTTTATCGTTGAAAAAACCATTTAATTTGGTTGTTTTGTATTCAGCGGTTTCATGTTCCAGTCTTACGTAACCAATCAATTCAGAATTGGGTTCTCTCAATGTTTAAATGAGTTAAGCGTCCCCCACTTTACCCGGGAAAAACTGGCGCACCCTAAGAAGACAGTTTATTTCACCACAGCTGAGAACACGACAACACAACTCACCATGCCTATACTCGTACACCAACAAACTTATCAAAAAGGATGGAAAACGAGAAAGCAGACATTTCGACACACTTCGTTATACACACCCGGGCAGATACTTTCGATTCGTCTACGGGCCTAAGCTCCTCATAGCCTCAGAAGTTTATACAATTTTCTCGATACAACGTTCAAAACGTTTCTACATTACTTTGGATCAGCCGTGATCCTTCCTATTTTAACATCTCTTCATTTCGCATTGATCCCGCACTTATTTCATTTAATTAAGTTTGGCATTTATTGTAACCCGGATTTGTGTTAAAAATAATTTATAACGTTTTTCCTATTAGATAAAAGAATGCGTTTTATTTAATAACATCAGTCGCGAGTTTAACTCACTACTCATAAAACTTAAATACAGAGGTGTGTGCTTCCCATTTAGTTGGGTACCCAATTATTCACTCAAAATAACAAGATGAGGTTCTTTTACCATCCTAGTATGATACTTCTCATCAATTTTATCTATCGTTAAAGTATCATCTTTTCTGCCATCGAATGAAAACGCTAACAAATTGGTATCTTCTAACCGTTTGCGAAGCACTTCTTGTCTGCATTTCTCTTTTTCTCTGCGAACTTTCGATTTATCCATGATGAGGGGTTTCCCATGCTTATCTTTAATTTTAAAATCTTGCAAAAGAGCGGTTCCCAATGCTGATGCTACTCTGTCAGGCACACCAAATCTGTCACATCCCAAGGCAAAGTTAAAACAATCATATCTATCTGTGCATTGTGAACTTGTGCTTCTATCCATATCTTCTTGAACCGGTGGCGGTGCGTATGTTGAATCATTGGGATCTTGGTATGTTGGCATTGATGACATAGACGTTGCTCCTTGTCTTCTCTGATTATGTTGATCGTGCATGAACTCTTTGAGGCGTTCGGGAACCCAGCCGCATGCACATGGAGCTGCCTTCAAATCGCATATACATGTTCCAATGTAAAAAATTGTTTCCAGAGATTTTACATACTCTGTAAATTGTTGGGTGTTGTTTCTTCTCTTGATTTGCTCTTGATACTTGTCAAGCAATTTATTCAATTTATTACATACACTTTTTTATACTCTCGCAACAATGTTGCTAAGGAGAGTATTATAGTTTTGTTCACATAACGGTTGTTTGTAAGTCCTAAAACTAAAAGAGTCAGATATAGGGTTATATATACCAAAGTGATCAGGGTGACGAGTAGAGTCGAAATCCGGATGTCTGTCTGTCCGTCCGTCTGTCCGTCCGTCCGTCCGTCTGTCCGTCCGTCCGTGCAAGCTGTAACTTGAGTAAAAATTGAGATATCGTCATGAAACTTGGTACACGTATTCCTTGGCTCCATAAGAAGGTTAAGTTCGAAGATGGGCAAAATCGGCCAACTGCCACGCCCACAAAATGGCGGAAACCGAAAACCTATAAAGTGTCATAACTAAGCCATAAATAAAGATATTAAAGTGAAATTTGGCACAAAAGATCGCATTAGGGAGGGGCATATTTGAACGCAATTGTTTTGGAAACAAAAGGAGTGACCCCGCCCCCTACTAAGTTCTTTGTACATATCTCGGAAACTACTATAGCTATGTCAACCAAGCTCTACAGAGTCGTTTTCTTCAGACATTTCCATATACAGTTCAAAAATGGAAGAAATCGAATATTAACCACGCCCACCTCCCATACAAAGGTTATGTTGAAAATCACTAAAAGTGCGTTAACGGACTAACAAAAAACGACAGAAACACTAAATTTTACGGAAGAAATTGCAGAAGGAAGCTGCACCCAGGCTTTTTTTAAAAATTGGAAATGGGCGTGGCGTTGCCCACTTATGGACCAGAAACCATATCTCAGGAACTACTAGACCGATTTCAATGAAATTCGGTATATAATATTTTCTTAACACCCTGATGACATGTACGAAATATAGGTGAAATCGGTTCACAACCACGCCTTCTTCCAATATAACGCTATTTTGAATTCCATCTGATGCCTTCTCTGTATAATATATACATTAGGAACCAATGATGATAGCGGAATAAAACTTTACACAAATACGGTATTTGAAAAATATGTAAATAACGGATAATGAAATCTCGATTATCACTTTATCATGCGAGAGTATAAAATGTTCGGTGACACCCGAACTTAGCCCTTCCTTACTTGTTCAGCATTATTTCCGTACCAAATTTTTCCCAAATTCCAATCAACTTATCTTGTACTTGAATAGTGAATGATTTATAGGAAAACTTTTTTTGTTCTGTTTTAGCACGTTCGCTTAAGTAAAAATAATATCTCAAGATATCCAGATGGGTTGGTAAATTAAGATCAGTCAAATCAGTAGACACACCAAAAACAGTAACATCATGCTTGGGTATATGACTTATTGGGTTTTCGATATTTGTTGATGTAGTTGGTTCATCTTGCGGTGTAGAGGATGGTGGATTCATTGTAAACTTTTTGATTTGGAATGGTCACTTCACTTATTATTTTTTTTGAAATACCATAGTGGTTATTGCTTTAGTTCTCCTTACTTTCAGAGGTAATAGGTAGGTAGGTAGGAGTGCAGCCCTATCGGGCTCAATTAGCACTTGATGTGCCATTTTGATACACTATTCGTAGAACCACCTGTATCTGCTATTACGTTTCACCTTCTCTCTCAAACCATTTTGAGGTTTCAATGAAACTACTTATGTCCGATATGCTTTTGGTGGAAATCCATTCAAGATTTGGTGCTTGGTGGATTCCGAGTGTTTTGTGTCGGGTCTGTGCTAGAGCTGGGCATTCGCAGAGAAAGTGGAAGATTGTTTCCTTGTTCCCTGCTATTCCGCAGCCACGGCAGATATCGTTGTAGGGCAATCCCATTTTGGACGCATATTCCCCAAATGGCCAGTGCCCTGTTGTGGTAGCTGTTATTCTGTAAATACTTTTTCTTGACCTATTTAATAAATCATTTGTTCTTTTCCTGTCATATGTTGGCCATAATTGTTTAGTTATGACGCATTTTGTCTATTGATCTCTCCTTTTATCGATCCTAGCGGGCTTGGTATTAGCTCCGCCTCGGATTCATTGAGGAAAGCTCCTGCCTTTGCCAACTCGTCTGCTTTTTCGTTACCGAAAAAGTTCCTGTGTCCGGGAACCCAGATCAAGTTTAGCTGGAGCTTGTCTTTTATTGAGCTTAGTGCTCTCTTGCAGCTGTGAACTATACTGGAATTTGTGATGGGTGAAGACAATGCCAGGAGGGCCGCCTGGCTGTCCGTAAATATAGTTGCTTTATGTATATTTCCGTGGTTTTCTAATAGAACCTCGCAGGCTTTTTCTATGCCTAGTACTTCTGCTTGGAAGATGCTAGCCGAGTTCAGTAGACGTATAGAGAGAGATATGCCTAGATCAGCGGAGAATACCCCCGTGCCCACTCCGCAGTCCATTTTGGACCCGTCGGTATAGACTGAGGTGGTATCTTCCTCTACTATTGAACCTCTTCTCCATTCTCGTCTAGATGGTATCCTCACCTGGAAGTGTCTACTGAAATCCAGCTTTGGGAGAATGTAGTCTGATTTGTTAATAGTGAACTTGTTTAGAATTACACTATGTCCGTAGTTCAGCTGTTTCCAACCTCCCAATTCTTTTATTCTTATCGCCGCAATAGCTGCTGTTTTGTGAATAAAAATTTCCATTGGTAGTTGATGCAGGATCACATTGAGCGAATCAGTCGGACATGACCTGATTGCACCCGTAACACCCGCACATGCTGCTCTTTGTATTCCATTTAATTTTCTAATATTGTATTGTTTGTTTAGCGCTGGCCACCATACCAGAGCTCCATATGTAAGTATAGGTCTTATGACAGCCGTATACATCCACATGATTATACTTGGTTTAAGGCCCCAATTCTTGTTGACGATTTTCTTACAAGTATAGTAGGCCATGTATGCTTTGTTTATTCTTTTTTCTATATTTATTTTCCAGGACAGTTTGGTGTCAATCTCCACCCCCAAGTATTTAGCTGTGGGGATAAGAGTGAGTGTTGTACCGTTTAGTACCGGAAGTTGAAACTGAGGTATTTTGGTTCTGTTAGTGAATAGCATCAGTTCTGTTTTGTTCGGGTTAACTCCTAGACCATTGTTTTTAGCCCATAGGTTTAACCTACGAAGTGCTCTTTCCATAATCTCGCTGACTGTTGAAGGAAACATGCCTGAAACCAACAACACTATATCGTCTGCATACGCTACTGCTTTCCCTCCTTCACCTTTTAGTTGGAGTAGTATTTCGTTCAGCGCTGCAACCGAAAGAATCGGAGAGAGGACCCCCCCTTTAGGCGTTCTTCTACTCACATAGCTTGTTTGTGTTGCAGCGCCGTTTGAAGCTATAATCTTCCTATTCTCAAGCATCGATAGTTTCCATCTGCACACAGTGTCGTCTATGCCACCATGTCAAGCACTTCCTCCCACCCCGGGAACCTATCCGAGCTTGGGAAAGTAAATGTTGGCTTATCGCCCTTGTTGCAAATACTTAGATCACTATTCAAAATATACTGCAAGAGTGACTCACCTCTGGTGTTTATAATGGAGCTACCCCATACGGTGTGCCTTGCGTTTGCATCACACCCTATTAGGACATCTTCCCTCCTGTTCTCCTCTACTAGTCTGGCGAGCGGGGCCGGTGGTAAGTCTTCGTCATGGGCCAATCAGGCCGAGACCAAGAAGAAGGGCTTTTCCTTCTGTTCCACCTTTACCACTGTGATATCTGCTGTGCTGTAATTAGGACAAAGAAATGCATTTATACTTTTATTGATAAGGATGCATGCCCTAGGTTTACCTCTGCTCCGTGTGTAAAACAGGTTATAGTTGCTGCTGTTTAGCCCTTTAATGGAATCATCATTGACCCAGGGCTCCTGTACTAGGCTGATGTCGATGCCCCTCTCGTTCACGAGGGTTGTCAGATTCGCTGTAGCACTCTTCGAGTGCTGCAGGTTTATCTGTACACATCTAAGGTTGTTATTGGGCATCTCGGGTTTCTTCGATGCCCATATTCCTTAGCAACTGGCTGGCGTCGTCGACCTCTTCCGTGCCGTCTTCGTCAGCCGCTTTGTCGCCTTCAGTCTTCTTCAGAGCCTCAATGGACTCATCACAAATGGCCACTAGTATTGGCTTACTTGCTTTATTAGGTTTTTCCTCCTTGATTAGCTGCCACTCATCTATACCTGGTATAGATTTGTTCTGCAGCTTAATGCACCTCAGGAGTTTTTCGCCTGGCTCCTCTAGAGGGGGTAACCAAATGCGAGCACGAGGTCTCTTTGGAATGTCCCTGGCGGGTATAAGCCTCAATTGGACGCCTACGAAGGCGTTGCTAATTATAGCAACACTACCCGTCAGGAAATCTAGCGAGGCCTGGTCCGCGCATTTGATGACCCTGTAGCCCCTGAGGGTCTCAGAGGAGTCAAACTCCGGGTGAGGACCCGCAGGATTGTCGAGTACATAGCTTAGCACCATACTCGACAATCTGACGTCGATCTCCACCCATCTCTCCTGTATTGTGCCCGGAGAGGAGGAATTTCCATCTATAATGGCCACCTGCAGGCTATCCCTGGCTACATCGCAGAAATGCCTTGCCGTTGTTGTGCTGCTGTGTTCTCCTTCACTCCGCTTCGGTTTTTTGGGCTGAGTTCCGGGTACCTATGTGATGGAGCGATTTCTCTTTTGAGAAGTGCTCTCTAGTTTGTTCTCTACTTGAGATTGTGATTGCTTCCTTTTCAGGTAGCCTTCATATTCCTCTACGATGGATTTGAGGCGCTTTGTTTCAGCCTCATCAACTGGGGTACCGGCTGCCTGGTCTTTGGCTATCTTCCCTAGTATGAAGACCGCCCTCTGGTACCGGGTTTTCCTCAGCTGATTTTGGGATTTCTTGCGCTTCTTTTTGTTCTCACTTTTAGCCGCCAGTGCACTTTGGTTGGTGCTCATGGCAGCCTTGGAGGTGGACGCTTCGTCCCTTACCTCTGTGGTTTTCACTGCTGTATCTACCGGTATACTTTGTTTGGTATGTTCGGTAGTACTCTTACTCGTCTCCTGGCTGGAGGCAAGTAGTTCGTCCTCATCGGATTCCGTTATAGGATTCCGATAGCTCATGTCCTTAGTCGTTGCTGTTGTCGTCAATTTGGTTGTTGTAGTTGATGTTGTTGTTGTTGTTGTTTTTGTATTGTTTGCGTTCATGTTTGGTCCCACGAGTAGTCCGGAAAGGGTAGTCACTCGTCCGCCCCCCGCTGACCATTCAGCCCTCGGCACGGGTACCTCGACACCTTGGCTTAGGGTGGTGTTGGTTCGGGTGTTCTCATACTTCCACAATAGGAGATGAGCGTAAAACCTAGGGTTTATTCATCCATATCACTATTGTGGGAATTATGAAGTGTCCCTCTTAGTTCGTAAGATTAGAGTGCGTTTCCTTTGGGATGCACACTTTACTCTTACTTAAGCCCCTTCGCCACGACAAGGCGACCAACTTCAAAGGAGCAGAGGTAATAAGAATGAAATGGTAATTTCAATTCTATTTCAAAATTTGCCCCTACCCAAAAGCTCGACCCAAATTTGGGGACATCAGAATTCGTTTCAGAGGTATGGTTCCTTCGGCAAAATTTCTTATTTTGATCCCTAGAATATGATTTTCATAGAGCAATGGGCGATTTTTTTGCCTCCCCACAAATCGACCCGGCCTAGTATGTATATATGTAAATATTCAGTTCAGAGTTTGAGTATATGTTTTAGAAATACAGATGTAATGAGTTAATGCAATTAATGAGCAAGTTCCCTGCCAACCACGAGCGGTTAAAAAACCAGTGAAATAGTAGGTAGTAGTAAAAATGTGGTTAGATTGCCATAGGCCGCGTGAATATTCTAACCACTTTTCCCCTCACACGTACGTATACATGTGATCATACATCTCTGTTGCGCTCATTCAGCAGTGTCATATAAAAAAAGTATATCTGTCCTGCTCTAATATCCCCAATCAACGGCTGATGCATGTTTGCATTTTCTCTTTCCTAAGTTAAAATATTTTCAAAATTCTAAACATTTTAAATTTAAATTTTTTTATTTTTCTTTATTAATGAACATTTTTTACAGAATTACAAATATGTACATATGTTCAACAAAATATTATTAATACCTGAAAATAAAGATTAATTATATAAAATAATCAGAATGCCTGAAAGAAAAGAGTAATTATAAAAAACTTATAATAATATCTGAAAGAAAAGATTAATATTATCTGAAAAAACAACAAAATACATATATTAAATACAAATAGAATTGACTCCGAAAGAAAAGAATAATATTATCTGGTTATTTATAATATAAAACAAACATTTGTTTTCGCATATTATATTGGATTGTCCAGGCCGCATTAAACGCATAAAATACATATTTATGTACATATGTATGTAATTATTTTTGCGTATTACATTGGACTGCACAATCCAATTTCAAACAACACACACTTTTTTCACATACTTACTTGGCAATTTATATTTGCTGCTTCTGATGATATTGCTGCTGCTATTTACAATTCAGTTCTGATTTCCAATGCTATAAAAACAAATGAAGTAATTATTTAAAAAAAAAATCACATAAAAATCGTTCGCTTACCTTCTTGTTGTACGAGCCTCCTTTACGATGGTACGATCACGAATGACATGGGTCTTTCAATCGTTTTTTATTACCCTTTTTGGGATTTTCTTTTGGCACTATTGACAATTATGTTTTCTCCTTCGCATTCATTCAAATAAATCAAGAAATGAAAGAAACTTTTTTCCATCTCATTTAGGTAAACAAAAAATAACCCGAAAATGTGCGTTGTATTGATGTAGTTGCATTGAAATATTTGACAAAAGTGGGTAGCCGTGGTTGGCAGGGTTATGCTCTTTGTATGTAATATAAATATATGGCATATATGTATGTACGTATACACAAGATTTTAAGTATTTGCACATATGTATATGCATATGTATATTTAAGCTTATAATTTTTATTCTCTTGCAACCAGAGATATAGGGTTATGTATATATATATGATCAGGATGACGAGACAAGTTGAAATCCGGTTGACTGCTTGTCTGTCCGTCCGTCCGTGCAAGCTGTACCTTGAAAAAAAATTGAGATATCCTGATGAAATTCGAATTCTTAGATGGGCGTAATCGGACCACTGCCACGCCTACAAATTGCCATTAAGCGAAAATACATAAAGTGCTGTAATTTGGTACAAAGGATCGTAGTGGCAAGGGGCACATGTCGGAAATTTTTTTTTAAAAAGTGGGCGTGGCCCCACTCAAGTGAATAAGTTCTGTTCTCTTCAAATAGTTGCCTTGTGACAAGTGTACTTTTATGTATACTAAATATCCGTATAGGAAAGATAAGTTTTGAAATATCGGAAAGCAGAAGTTTTATTTGGTTATTGTTGCTGCACATTATTTTAATAACGGAGTAAGCATCAAAATAATTTACGCGTTTCTGGTAAAATACAACGGAAAAGAAGGCTTCTTTAGGTGCATACATAAATTATATTCCGAAATGGCACAATTCCGATTGCTTTGGCGCCGCGATCTGAAGATTCCGTTGGAAAGAGTAATCCGGCAGACTGCGCTACCATCGCAGTGTCGGAAATTCAATATTATTCTATTTTAGTTTTAGATTATCCCGACAGTTGGTGCTGCGATCAAACTGAGAAAACTATTTCGTAGTTTTGTGTTATTATTGTTTGATTTAAGTCGAGTGCTAATAAAAATATTATATCAAAGTAAAATTAGAGTTCGAAAAGTTTTGAAGTGTGCAGAAAAAAATATACATTTTTCTAATTTAGTGCGGAATCGAAGTGAGTATATTTCTTATCATTTTTTTTTTAATAAATTTACACCTGCGTTCATTAACAAACACCCCAACCTACAAATTAATTTGTGTAGCTCATTGATTTCATAACGAATTTTTTATTATTGTTTTTATTAAAAATTATTCATTTTTGGAAATATGAAATGAAAAAAGCAAAGAAGAAATTTGATACAATAAATATTTTTAGTTAATTAATTAAAATCTCATCTTCAATAAGTAACTCATATATAATACGCGTATTATTTAACGGGTTCTTATTTTTACAGAAAAATGCCACGTCTTCGTGGAAGAGCAAGAAATATTGGTCGACGTACTCGGAATGCGCATTTGGTCCATGATCATCGATTTAATAGATCAGTCGAAGAACAATAGGCGGATAATATAAATTTACGAAATCAAGTTGCGCGTACACATATTCAGGGAAACGCACTCAACGTCTTCGTGCTAATACCAGGAATAAAGGGATGTTCAACTTATTCCCGTGTGAGAGCGCTTCAAAATTAGCGTTTCTTATAACATTTCCCATTATGGCCAGATTACACAAAATAACAATTTTTGGGCATTTATCAACCCAATACCCAACATTTAGTACGAATAAAAATTACTAAATTATTTATTATATGGAGAAACTATTTAAATCTTTTTAAAGCATATTAGAACAACTGACTTTTGTCCTTTCAATACCCAATAAAAGGATTTAAGCTTGTTAGCTCTCACTCATTAAATATTTTTAATCATTTTCCATTGAAAATAAAACTATGATGCTTCAAATTACAAAACGTTTCATCAAATACCTTTAAACTTCACAAATTTATTTAATTTTCATTGTTTTAATTTTTTTATAAGTGGTCTTGAACGATGCAACAAATCCCTCCGTTTACACATTTTTTGGTAAGATTTCAATCTGACCATCGCTCGTTTCCAATTGATAAACGTCAAAACATACTGAACTCGATTAGCTGTCAAAGTTCAGTAGGTTTTGACGTTTAGCAATTGCTCTCTCACTTCCAGTGAGAGAGGAGTTGGACATCTCTTTATCTCTGCTAATACGTTAAGACAACGAGTGGCACGTCAACAAGCGACCAACGAATAATCGAACATTGGCACGAGCACAATTTGAAAATCTCCATTTCGCCGGCAGCGTTGATGCAACTTCAACGCCTCTGCTGCATCTTCATATTATCTTTCACCAGACTTGAAGCTGCCTTCTTGTATGCACGCGCAACTCTGTTGGCAGTACTTATTTCAATATTCGACTTTTTTCTTTAGATTGTTTGAGTTGCCGGTTTCACTTTCCGCGGAGCATTTTTCACTAGCTGACAAGTAAAAAAAAAAAGAATGAAAAGAGGAAAAACAAAATGAAATGCGAGAGGAGAAAACGTCACAGCAAAAGTAAGACCTGAAAATAAAATTAGTTTAAATAAATATTGTGGAAAAACAATATTCAAAGTATTGCATGACGCATGCGACAGCTGAGCGCTGAACAGATACCCAGAAAGCGGCAGACCAAAGCATGCTGTGCATACAAAAGCTTGTAAGCGAGCAGCTTTTCGGCGTCTCCGACTGGTTGGCTGCGTCTTGCAGCAGTGCCATCTCCACTCAAGTAAAGCACTAAATATGACGGCGAATCCAAAAAAACTACGAAAAAAAATATCAAATGAGACAACTAGCACAGTGGTGAGTAGTGAAGTATCATAATACCGCACTAAGCACTTTCACTACAAATGATATTCTTCTCGGGAAACGCCTCTTCAAATTTTAATTCATTAATGAAATATAATTGTATCCCGCTGGCAGCTTAAAATGCATTCAAAGTTATTTATTTGCATATCAAAAATGAAAGGGAATGCAGTTTTAAATGCTATTAAGAGATAAAAATATGTTAAAAAAAGAGCGTAGAAGAATGTAGTAAAGAAAAACGAAATAGAAAATATTCGTACTTTCGTTGCACTATAGATGGCAGCAAAAATTTTACAATTTAATCCAGATTTATTATTTAAGTATTTCCCTATTGCGGATGTATTGAAGTGATTGGCACCCACGCGTTGAATTATGAGTTCGAAAATCGAAGCTTTGGTTTGAAAAAAAAAACAAAGCATTGTCTATACCTAAAAAATTTTACAATAAAAACCAATCATCCGCTCGATCAAGTCCATTGATTAACTACCAAAACATTCGGTATAACAGTTGACCACCAAACCCAATCCATACTCTTGCTTATTTCAAGCGGCCGTCAGTCAACAGCATCAAAAGATTAGTGAAATAAGTTCATTCACTGTGGTAGACTGAAAAATATTGGACCATGGTCTTAGGATATTCATCGCATCATAGTTGTGACTATTCTCTAAAATGCTACTGAATTTCTAGAGTAAGTCTAGATTAAGGGAACAGATGACTGAAGGCCTCGCTTCTTTGTAACAAAAGAAAAAAATAAAATAATGAGGATTCCAAAAATAAAAACCATACATTCGACTAAAGTTCTATAATTAAAAAGGAATTGTATCGTAAAATAATCTTATTTTTCCTTTTTTCTTTGCATACCGTTACAGCAATTTGTTTCTTTTTCTTCACTGACTGACGCTACATATCGGCGCTGACCTTACTTGACAGCAGCACTCAACTGCTGTTATTGTCATTGCCGCTGTTTTCGTTGCACTTCCACGAAGCTATATTTCATCTTTGTTGCGTTTAAGTGCCATCCTTTGACAAATGTGATAGCTATTCTGGAGTAGCTTTTAATGCGTGCAACAATTTGGTATACACCGCGGCATTTCACTTTCGAAACCCATTTTTTCCTTGATTTCTAAAAGAAGATGTTCACAAAAGATTTCTAAGTTTGTGTCTCTTCTTCTATTTCATATTTGTTCTTCTTCCTCCACTTGGAATGTTTTACTTCACAGCTGCACATCATTCCACTTTGTTTGTAGAAATTGTCCGAGTGCTTATTATTTGAGTTTCACTTCTTCATATTTATGTTTGCGGTTAAATTTCTAGTTGTCAGCTTAAAGTAAAAACATATGTCAAAATATTGACGGCACTGCGCCCCAGAGTGTGTTTATTTGTTTTGATTTGTGGGGGAATGTCAAGTTAATGCTCATCTGTTCTCACATGTATGTATGTATGTAGTATATGTATATTTGTATAAACATACATATGTGTACCCCATATTTGCTGCTGAGTTAACATACATACCTCTTTGACATGCCCGAGTAGATCGGATTTCGAGGTTTTGAAAGGTTTAAATGTTCACCTGAGGCAACTTAATATGAGACTATTGCAGACTTAATTGCTTGCCATATATACATAATACAATTATACATAAATACGTACAAAGGTGTTGACTTATAGAAATTGAATGATTGAGAAGTAAAATATGACAGAGTTTGAGTGTCAAACCATTTTCTTATGTGAGTATTTGATAGCAGTAACAAAAGTCGGGAATATATTAGCCTTTCAAAAGTTATTGGAAGTAACAAGGTTTTCAATAAGAGCGCTACAAAAGTTTTAAATAAAACAAAAACGGGTTGGGATATGAATGAAATTTTTCATTTCTGTATGTTTGTATGTTATGTATGGAACTCGATTTCTTTTGCACGGCCTCGTGGTGGCCCGCTTGCAGAAGTCTAGACGCTGAACCCAATTTTCGACGTTAGTAGAAAATGGTATCAACATGATTAAAAAATAGGTTATGCTTAAGGTTAAATTTAGTTTTCAGGAGTCTTATACTAAAAATTATATGGTATTGAATATTTTAACTAAGCTCCACAAAAAGGCACAAAGCTGTATTGCATTAATGCTAGAACTCTCTGAATAGTTCAATATACCAAAATCATTGAAAGCATATGTTTTTGAATTACCTACTCACCCTGTGAAAATGGTTGAAATTGGATATAAAACTACTAAAATTGCAATAATCAATAACTTAATGCATCAGTGACATTACATGTTACTCTTAAGATTATGTAAGAAGGCTTTTGGGAGCCCGAGTCCAAATTTCGCGATCTTTAGGTGAAATCAGAGAAATGCATACCCACTTGACCAATTTCAACCAAATTCGGTACATAATATTATCTTAATAATCCTATGTTTTCTGATTCTTTAAATTTTCAGTATAAATATCAAGAAATAATAAATATATTCGGATACAACTTTGTACAAAGAGTGCCTTTGAGGTATGGCATCCTGAATATAAAATTTTTTTAAATCAAACCATATCTATTCAAGCCCCTTATACCGAGTATTTCTAACCTCACTGTCAAATATTAAACACTTGGTGGGATATATTACGAAAATTCAGAGAGAATCGGTTTCTGATAATAGTATGCCTGTATGTCAAAAATGAGTAGAATCAGATCAATTCTTTTAGCCCCAAATATGTGAGTTAATTGAGTTTTCAAATCGTGTATGTACATATATAACTTACCAATCTTATGTAAATGGAGGTACTTTCCTTCTTTGATCCTGGAATGTTGCCAGAATATGAAGTGTTCGGTTACACCCGAACTTGGCCTTCTTTACTTGTTACCAAAGGTTTTACCATTAATAAATAAAATATATGTTTTTTAGAATTGGTTGTTGTGTATATACGCGAACTAGTCATTTGATTTTTTAGAGATAGATCTGAATTTTTTAACGCAGTCCCTTTTTCCCCAAGAAGAAGGACATAACAGAGATGCTATAAGAAATGCACCTGTGCACCACAAGTATTATGCAACCTGTTCAGCTAATGTAATATGGCAGAAAAATAGCTATGATATATTCTTCAGACACAATTTTTGACCAACCTCTGAGATGTCATTTAAAATTCGATCCAAGTGAAGATCATTGGTTTGGCATTATAGATTCGTAAATTAAAGAAAATTTTCATTGATAACTTTCAAAATTTTGATAGGTAAATTTACAGATATTAATATATAGTACGTATATACTATAATTAATGTTTTTTGATATCCTTCAAGTTGAGGAAATTTACAAATAAATAACTATTCAGTGAAACTAACCTCAAATTAAATTAAAATATAAAAAATATGTTACGCAAAAGTTGACATTTTTGATTAATTAAATATAATTTTCATAAATTCCACAAAACAAATAGTTTCTCGCTACAACATAGACGATGAAAACGAATTATTGGCGCATATCACTTACGCTTTGGGATAAATATAGAATGTATGTACATTTTTATTGAAAAAAGGAATTTTATTGAAATTATTAACATTGTATTGAACTGTTATTTTAATAATTTAAATTATACCGTTATTGTGGTTAATTATTGTTTTTTTTTTGTTTTTTTTTTATTAAAATATAACACTCACATTTACGAGCTACCAAAATAGCCGATCGAGCGCTGCTGCAAGCAAAATTTAATTAAAAGCACACAAAAAATGCAACCTTATACACTAGAGCAACCATTAGTGACCTGCTGACTTGCTAGCAGATGCATTTTATACTATACATATGTGTATGTACATTTGTATATGTATTTGAGTAAGTGTATGTATAAATGAGATACATATACATACATTCATATGTGCCTTTTACATACATATGTATATAAATGCTTATATGTATGCTTGTGTATTCTGCGAATCTCCCATTAAAAGCTTGGGTGCGCTATTTATGCGTTAATAAATCGTTGTTGTTATTAATATTTTTGTTGTCCTTATTGTAACAAATTTGCTTTAAAATTATCTTTATTGCTTTTTTGTTATGTTATTTTACTTAAAATTATTTCATTATGCATGAGTGTGTGCACATACAGACACATGCATACTTAATGACATTACGCATTCTGCGCATGCGCGTGTGTGCGTGTCAGTGAGCGACAATTAAGTGCAAACAAAAGTACCGCAAACAGCATAAATTCATTAAATAGCTGCCAAGCTGGCAAAAACAGCAACAACAAGGCAATTTTAAGAATTGAAACAACAACAAAAACTAAACCAAAATAAACAACAACAATAACAAGTCGATTTTAATTTCATAAACAAGCAAAAATTTACCGGCAAGCAAACAAATAAATAATATTTGCAGCAGCAAATTAGCGCAATGCTGAGTGGGGTGTGGCGCAGTAGAGTGTTGCAAGGCGAAAGGGCGGTGTTGCCAGTGGCTGCTGTGTTGGTTATGTTGATTGCATGCCGCACACGTACGCAAGTAATTGCAGAATTATTACTAATTTCATTAGAGCGCATTGCAGTAATGCGTGGCGCATGTGTGCGTTAGAGACACACGCACACATGCAAATACACGCATACAAAAATGCTTGCAAAAGTTGTTGTTTTTATGGCAACGACATATGTAAGCGCGTTTGTCGACACACATAATGCATCGTAATTAAATGCATTTGCATAATAAATTAGCAAAACACGCCGAATGCTGCCACATTGCTTGCCACATGCAGCTAAAGGCAGGCATAGTGAAAAAAATAGCCGCAAAACTGCGTCACACGCGCAAATGTGTTGATATAAAGGCATAGAAAATGTGCAAAATCGCGAAATTTTAATTATCATTTTAATATGCATGAAATTCTCCGCGAAAAAACCAACACACACATTTGCATACAAGTGCATGGGAAATACAAAGCGCTGTAAATGCAGTCAAGCACACACTTGTGGCAAACACACACCTATGCGTATATGTATTTGTATTTTGAGTTTGCTAAGCATGTGTCTGCTCCGCTTGCCACAGCATTGTTATTACAAGTGTCGCTTGTGCTACTTTTCTGCTCATTGTCAGTTGGCATGACGAGTGTTGCTGTTGTTGTTGATGCTGTTGCTGTTGCTATTGTTCGCTATACTATATTTATTTTTTGTGTTGTCAATGCATTTTCCTATTTTATAGTTGTTTTCCTTTTACCTACTTTAGTGCCATTTTTTTGTTGCTGCTGTTGTCACAATTACTAGCAATCGTTGCAAAATATGGTAACGCCGCAGCGTAGCGTCAATGAAATATGTTGCATGTGGTGACAATTTCGTTTGACTAACAGCCGGAATGAGTTTCGGCGTATGCAGTCATGCCGTCGCCAAACTCTGTTTCACTTTTGGCCACAAATAATATCAACAACAAAATGTGAAAGTTTTCAGTTTCGTCGAAATTGCCTATTACAATGTTTCAAATGCATGTAAGTCAGCTGCAGCTGCCTGATGTTGCAATATATGCAATATTATTGTATGTGGTAGGTGGTGCTGCGTAAGTTTTTACTCAGGGAACCAAGGTTCAATAACCGAGTAAAACTTAAAATTGTAAGATTTCGTGCTAGGTCTGTAAAAAAACCGTTTCGACTAGAAGCTTATAGATTAGTTTTTAAATCTAGAAGCAATTTGTAGAAATGTAAAATCGTAATAAACTTTCTCTCAAAATAAACGTAGGATTTTGATGAACTTAGAATCTAGTCGAAGTTTGTTCCCTTCATCTCTGATTTACAACAAGTCTAATGGGTCATTTAATTTACGGATGCATTACAGGAAAAAGATCTAATGCTATACATATGTAGCTTCAAACTTACTCTTGAAAATATATTGCTTCAGAGTGTTTTGTTCACCTAACGCTTGCATATGTCATCCAAAAGTAAGCGAGGTTATATATAGATACATATTGTATATAAATGATCAGGATGACCAAAACGTGTTGAAGTCCGGGTGACTATCTGTCTATTTGTCCGTCCAGTCCGTTTGACCTACCGTCCGTGCAAGCTGCATCTTGAGTAAAAATTGAAATATTTTGGTGCAGCTTGATATGCGCGTTCCTTGAGCAAAAAAGTAAGAAGTTCGTAGATGGGCCTAATCGAACCACTGCCACGGCCACAAAACGCCATTAACCGAAAACCTAACTCAAATATTATAAGAACTCTAGATGAAAGCGATACCTTTAAAATCTTTTAAAAGCGCGATAAATCAATAGCTAAATCCGCCAGGAAAACTAAAACTTACCGCCGAGTTGGTATGAGTCGGATTCAAAATTGCACACATCGCCCACTTTTTGAAATCACATATCTCGAGACCAGCCCGACCGATCTCAACCAAATTTGGTACAAAATTCCGACATTCCTATATTAGATTGTGAAAATGGGCGAAATCGAAATACAACTACGCTACTTCCAATTTTATATTCCATTTGAAACTTTCATTTTCCGTTATAAAATCAAGAACCAAATACTATATCAGTATAAAACTTTGCGCGAATAGTGCCTTTGACGTGTTCCACCTTATCACTGAAATGGCGTAAATCGAACTAAAACTGTTCAAGACCTTAGGGACTGAATGTGTGTACCTTACTCAACTTATAGTTGATTTTTTAACAAAAGTAACGGTTAGTGTGTGAGATATATAATTGAAATTCAGAGAGAAACCTTTTCAGTATGTCTGTTTGTTAAAAATGGTTTGAATCGGGTTAGTCTTCACTTAAGTCTCATATATGTACTATATATAATATAAAGATTTTCGAATTTCTGGATGACTTTATATCGCATATATCGGCCAATATGTTAGTTATCTTAATAAAATTGAGAGAGCGTATTTGGTTTGTGCTTGGGATGATTAAAATCGAACGAAAACTTGCCCTAGGCTCCATATAAGTTGCAAGCCTTATGTAAATGAAGGTATTTCACTGGCTTTAATCCTTTCAAATTGCAATAATAGGAAATGTTTGGTTATAGCCGAACTTAAGCCTTCCTCACTTGTTTATTCTGTTATTCTCTCTCCGGCAATTTTTCTATTTTTTGCGGTACGTCTATTTGCTATAACCTTATATTTATCTCTAACTGATCATTTATTAGCTTTCTTCTTTCCTCCTCTCCAAATTCATTTATTTATCTCTCTATATATTAGTTCATCTTGGAAAGGTATTAACATGAAGAAGCTGGTACGACAGACTTACAAGAATATATAAATCGGGAACACTCGAAAATATCTCTTTTTATGCCAGCAAACAACAGCTTCAGGTAATAAGCTCCATGTTGCATCCATATGTATGTATATAGCCCTTTGTCTTCAAATAAATAAGATGATGAGATCGATAAAAAAATGTAATCTTTCCAACATGGAACAAAATGCCTTGAAGTTTGGGTTAAATGAAGCTGTTGATTAGTTATACAAATATTGGCTGGAATTGAAAGCACAAGAGGCATAGATACAGTTAGCAGTTAGATTTCATAATAGCCTTCTTATATGTACATATTTGCTACTATGACAGTGTTCTAAACTTCAGAAAGACTTACTAGTGCTTCTAGAAATACATATTTATGTAATGATGAGAGAAGCAAGTTAGAACTCATACTACTTATTAATTCAACAGAATCTAAGATACTAAAATACGACATAAATCAAACATGTACGATTTACAGAAATATATTATAGAACTTCTTTTTATTATAGAATACTTCAATGCTATCCCCCAATGTGGCTGTTAGCTGGCCATTATAGTCAACCTTTAACAGCTACAAATAGTAACCGCTACACAAACGGTAATGACAGTAGAGTGTGGAAGTCAAGCGCAATAAAAAGAACACAAATATAAACAACAATAATAAAATAACGCTGACCGATGTAATAAAAATGTAGGTTAAACTTTTGCGGAATTCATTATGGAAAGTTGGCATCCGCCAAGCCAATACATATAAACATATATACAAACATACGTATGTACATAAAGCTTTATGTATACAATAAATCTATATTTGTAATAAATCTGTTGACCAAGCGAACTGATGGTGGCAAGATAGCAAGTGCCGCAAAGGTATGACACAGTTGGACAACTGCTGTGCTCCGAACATTGTACTCGTGCTCCAAATATTTAGTTGAAGCATTTTTATAGTTGCCCCATCTTTTTTCCCCTTATTTAGCTTACTTTTTTACTATGAAAGACATTTGCATGACAGTTAACTGCCACTGATTGATACGCGCGGCAGTAGCAAGAGCGACATTCCCCATAAATATATATACAAAGAAGGAAAAACATAAAAAAGTTAATAAAAAGTGACAACAAAGCATGCCGACAACAAAAAAGTGTTGCAGCATCAACAAATAAAACTGCTGAAAACAACAACAAAAAAGGTTTATTTGACTTCATTGTTATTGGAACGCACCTTGCGGTTAACGAAGGCAATTTATCAGTGGGTGCAGCAACGCCCAAGCCGCTAAGCGCGTCAGCCAAATGAACCAATGACCAACAGTGTGTACGAAAAGTACACGCCCAGAAGGGTTGCACTTGAAAACGGAATATACATATAAGTGCAGTTTTGTTAGCAACAAGAAATATATTTACCTATATGAATGTGTGTATATGTTTCAATATTTTTTTATATCCATATAAATATGTATGTATGTAGTGTGGCGTTTCTATTTGTTTATTTGCAGAAGCACGTCAGCAAACACGCTGGTGTAAAGCGCAAGGTGCGCACTTGGCAAGCAAATGTACAAATATATACTGTCTGATACATATATACAAACACACATACTTCTATAAATAAATAAGTAAGTATATTCTCAAGCCCTTCCACGAACTTGTATATA